>NC_134136.1:104484081-104787961 GCF_040939455.1 Microcebus murinus
AAACTTCACTCTTATCTTTTACCCATATTCTTTGAAATGCTAAAATTAAAGAAAGACCTCCTAACTTTTACCCTCTCTGGTTTAGTGTGTGCTCAAGGAAGGTTCTAGAAAGGTATTTTTCTTTAATTCTGCATTAGGAAATGTTGTACAGAGATGAGTTACCATTTAGGTGGGAGGGTGGAAGTATAAATGTTGAGGGCAGGGAAAGGAAGCCCTAGTTTGGATAAGTTTTCTGTTTGCTCTAAGAAATTGCTAAATTCCTTGACAGCAAGGTTAGTGAATGTTTAGCATTAATTATAAATGACATAAACACTTTACCAGAACTTTTGGTCTACAGCTGTACAATTCCATATTTCTTTACAAATAAGCACTTTGTTTGTATCATTAACAAAAGTCAGGCTAGAGGTTTCAACTGAAGTGTCAAAATAGCTCAGAAATTTTCTTTTCTTTCTTTTTTTTTAAAAAATAACTTTATATGTAAGTAGGCCTCCAGCCCAAGGCATTAGAATTTCTTATCTCACCTTTAAATGATATTTCTTCTTAAAGGGAAAGCAATTTGTAAACTTATTCTTCAAGGTCTCCCTCACCTCTTTATTATGACAGTGTGATTGTCCTGCTAAGAGAGATAATTAACTGCAACTTCATTAGCATCTACAAAGACAAGCTTCCTCATTAGAAGTGAAGAAGAAAAGGACATGATATAATTTAATTAACAAAGCATCAATCCATAGCCAAATTTGAAGCACAGATTCTGTAGGTATAATATTTTCACATCAGATTCAGATTCAGATTCATCTACATTTTTTTTCTTTTTCATGTATGTGTATGTTTGTGTGTATGTGTGTGTGCGTTTTGTTTTTTTGCTTTATATTTTAGAATTCTTAAGGAGCATCTTGGGGAACAGGAAGTTTCCATCTCATTAATTGTGGACTCTGTGGAAGAAGGTGACTTGGGAAATTACTCCTGTTATGTTGAAAATGGAAATGGACGTAGACATGCCAGTGTTCTCCTTCATAAACGGGGTGAGTGTAACCTTCTAAGCTTGAGTGCTCAACTGAACGTACAGTGGGAGGGAAATCATTGGGAACCAAGAAACAAATTAAATTTTGTTTTTCTACACAAAGTTATCCTAAATAAAATAATTGCATTAGCATTAGGGCCATCAAGGCAGACAGCACAGTGGATGGGTGACTAGCTCAGGCTTTAGAGTCAAATTTGGATTCCTTGCTGTGCTTTAATACCAACTGTAAAACCTTGGACAAGATATTGAACTTCCTTAGGCTTCAGTTTCTTGATATATAGAATGGGGAACATAATAGTATCAACTCTTCAGTGTGTTGTAATGATAAATGAAGGTAATAAATGGGAAAGGCTTGACACAGAGCCTATACCCAGAAAATATTTAGTTAAATGCTATATATTATTATTAGAAATGGGTATTAGGTTCTTTAAAATAAATGGTTTTAAGTCAAAGATTGTGTTCCTTGTAGGAAGGCTGGTCCTTTAGTGAAAGAACTATGTCTGATGAATTCCCTATCCCAATATTTCTTGACCTTTTTTTTCTGAATTGGATAAATTTTACATGTGCAATGTCCTCCCATGATTAATAATAATTCATTATAGGAGAGATAGGTTGTGGTCAAGTACAGTGCCTACTGCAATAACTCTGACTCCACAGCAGCCCCATCACCTTATGTGTGGGATTAAAATATAGGTAAATGCATATTGAATGATTTGAAATAAGAGACTCTTGTAAAATGTGAGCCATGCCTTTTAGTTAGTAAAATTTTTCATGTATATTATAAGAGAAAAATATATTTTTTTTCTACATTATGCTAAGTGAAAACTTTCTAGTCTTTGGAACAAGTACACTTGATGTTCCCTTACTCAGCACATTTACAATTTTAATTTCAAAGCACATGTTTAATCCTAGACTCTTTGAAGTTTGAAAAGAAAGGGAACATTGAAGACTGTTCCCCTTACTTGATTGGGCAATAGATTCGCTTTGAATAATGTTACTGAAAGCTATTAAGACAGACACCACTGTTGTCAAGGTGACTACAATATTAAAATAGTCTACTTTTTTGGGATGTGAGTCAAGGAGAAAGGTAAGCAGTAGCTAGAAATATAATTGTTTCCTTCTATAGTTTAATGTATAGTCAATCAATGAAGGGATTTGAGCAGAATTATCATGCATATACAAGGACAGAAATAGCTTCTCAGGGTTAGAAGCAACTTAAATGTTATGTAATTGAACTAGTTATCCTTCAGTAATATTAATATCTTCCCAGGTGGTCTATCAGTTTATATTAGATCAAAATCCCTCTTAAGGAAGATGAATCTACCCTTGAAAAAAATCTGTTAGAAAGTATCCCTATTTTACAGTCTGCCTACCCATTGGCCCTAGTTCTACATTTTTAATTACTCTTCCCCAAGACAACCCTTCAAATGTTTGACGATAGTCGCCATGACCCTGCTGTACCTTTACTTTGCCAGATTCAACCTCTTTAGCTCCCTTTATTCATTCTTCATTTGTAAGAATGAAATCTTTTCACCATTCTGGTCACTCTCTTGAATATGGTCTAATTAAAGAGTTTGAATTATTGCTCAAGAATGGAAGTACAAGAGAGAAGATATAGAGCACATTTAAAAATCTGTTGGATTGAACAACATATATTTCTCTTTGGGGCAAGGTAGGGTGTGACAGTCTCGCAATCATAAGGAGAGAGGAAGGAAAATGAATTGTATTTAAGGATACAGCTATTAAAGCTCTGTTTTTGCAGGGAGGCACACAGCCAAGTAAGGTCAAACACACCCCAGGCTATTTTTAGCATGTGTGCCTTAAGGTTAAGTTGCCCAAAGCTACAAAAGCTTCCAGTTCTAGAAAAATAAATGATTGAGAAATGAAGGACATTATTTGAAAAAGCTTTTACAGTAATATCTGACTCCTTAAACATGAAAAAGAAAATTGTGGCCAATGTTGGAGTGCTCTTCAATACTTAAGTCTATCACAGTGTTTTTCAAATATCTATTTATGTCAATAGCATTTTGTTCTTAGAAAATAAAAGCATTAAGAAGCCAAAAAGAGTGCTTTTAGGTCATATGCTCCAGAAGTCCCTCTCAAAGTGAATGTGTGTCTTCCTTTTAAGGGAGCTGCAACAAGTGAGTCACCAATTCACAAAGACATCAGTGAATGCACTTTCCTGCTCTTGAGGGGCTCTTAATTATGTGGAATGATCTATCTTCCCCATCTTGGGGATAAAGAAAGGACTTTGGTCAACATATGATATAACTGCAACTTCACCAGCCCTTCAGGGTTCAGAAGAGCAGGACACAGCATATGTGAGCCAATAGGTTTGGATCTTTGATCGTAGGGTCCCTGAAAAAGTCAAATTTCTGTCATGCTAGCAATTATGTAATTTTCAGATGAGTTGTTAATATTACCCAGAAGACTAAGACTCAGATAAGGAACTGGAGAAGCTGTCACTGTTAATCATATTTTTCTGCCATTGACTCATAAATTCCTTAACTTATAGGCTTTCAAAGTCTCCCTTTTGAAAATCTCCCTAGAGTGACATGTTAAAACATTTGAATACAGATCTTGTACACCACAAACTATCATTTCTTCTGACAGGCAAACTTTCTAGGACATACCTTTGCCAAAGTTATCTAAGCATTTTTTCCTCCACTGTTACCTCATGTTCAGTATTATTGACATAATAAAATAATTTCACAGCCCTCCAATGGGTGGCATGGATTCTTTGAAACATCACTCTCATATATCAAATGAGTTTTCCTTAATGCCAAAGGGATAGTATAATAAATAATTCAGCTCTGTTTGAGCTAGGCTACATTGTGGATCAGCCTTTTATCTTTATTTAAAAAATCGCAATTGTGTGAAATCCTGTTGAAAATCTTTAAAGAAATTTGACCACAGAAATATCTTGCTTGAGAATATTCAAAGTTATCAGTTCCTGCAGCTGGAGAAGGAATTTGGATAGTTAGAATCTTGTCAGACATACAATATAGATATATTTCACTTGCTATACAGAACATTAGACTATGCAATGAGAGGGAGATGAAGAATGGAGGGACAAAATCCCTGGGCCATACCAATCTATGACTGTCCTTCCTGCTCCTTACTCCTCACTCTCACAAGCAGCTTCTTTTTAGTCCTCTTTGTCAGTCCCTGGCCTGGCATGCTTGAGAGTTAGATCCTGGCTTCAAAAAGAACCAAAGTAAAGGGTTGACAAATGAGTTACTGGGTTATTTCTTGTTTTTGCTATTATTACCCATACTTGATTGAATTCTCTGTCTGAGTCTTTCAATCTTTTACCCATATGCATTTGCTTGGGTTTCTAATTACTACTGCCTGCCTCAACAGGTATTAAACACTGACCTTCAGTTTTCTTCCAAAACTCTGACCTTTCCTATTCTTTCCACTATTTATTAATGCATTTTCCATTTCTCTGACACACACAGTACTTCAGATGGATACCCAGAAGCACTTTGCTCTGGCCTCAGGCTTAGCTACTCTTGCACTCATCAGACAGACCTAAATTCCTTCTTCACTCTCTGTATCTTTTGTCCATCCTGTCACTCACAGTGGCTCAGTGTGGACATGTTTACTATCTGAAGCAAAGCACTTTCATGGCTAAGGGCATACATAGATTTAAGAATGAGGCTGACTATGTTCAAGACTTAACTTTGTTCTTGCTAGCTGTGCTATCTTGGGCAAATTACCTACTGTAAGCCTCAAATTTCTCTTCTATAAAATGGGAATAATATAGTAAGACCTATCACATAGAGCAGCTGTGAAGATTAAATGAACTCATGTCTGTCAATATTATCATTGTGTCTGACACATACTTCGTACCCAATAAATGTTAACAAGCTATTAGGCTGGCCGTGGTGGCTCACGCCTGTAAACCTAGCACTCTGGGAGGCCCAGGTGGGCGGATCGTTCAAGGTCAGGAGTTCAAGACCAGTCTGAGCAAGAGTGAGACCCCTTCTCTCTACTATAAATAGAAAGAAATTAATTGGCTAACTAAAAATATATAGAAAAAATTAGCCGGGCATGGTGGTGCATGCCTGTAGTCCCAGCTACTCAGGAGGCTGAGGCAGAAGGATCCCTTGAGCCCAGGAGTTTGAGGTTGCTGTGAGGTAGGCTGACGCCACAGCACTCACTCTAGCCTGGGCAACAAAGTGAGACTCTGACTCAAAAAAAAAAACAAGCTATTACAAGATTTTTCTGCTCCAACTATGTATTATTCTGCATAATGAAGGATATAGCAATTGCATGGTCCATTAAAAATTCCCTAAATTTCTAATTTATCTTTCCTTAAAATGGTCAGCTTTAGTTCCCGCAATTTTATTCCATTGATTCTGAATTTGATCTTATGATGGATTTACTTTCATTTGAATGTATTATACTAAAGCACTTTATTTATCCATTCATTTAATGATGATTAAGAACCTACTATGTGCCTGGCATTGTGCTAGCCACTCATAAAATTAAATGAACAGGAAATAAGAACCAATATAATTTGGAATTCCATCATCTACTTTTTTTTTGAGACAGAGTCTCACTTTGTTGCCCAGGCTAGAGTGAGTGCCGTGGCGTCAGCCTAGCTCACAGCAACCTCAATCTCCTGGGCTCAAGCAATCCTACTGCCTCAGCCTCCCGAGTAGCTGGGACTACAGGCATGCACCACCATGCCCGGCTAATTGTGTGTGTGTGTGTGTATATATATATATATATATTTTTTTTTTTTAGTTGGTCAATTAGTTTCTTTCTATTTTTAGTAGAGATGGGGTCTCGCTCAGGCTGGTTTTGAACTCCTGACCTTTAGCAATCTACCTGCCTCGGCCTCCCAGAGTGCTAGGATTATAGGCGTGAGCCACCGTGCCCGGCCTCCGTCATCTACTTTTTAAATTACACTGATATTAAACATTCTTCATGTAGAATTGTGCTTCCTAGTGAATGTTTGACTTTGCAACTGTCACATTAAGGATGTTCATTAGCAATTCTGCTCTGAATGGTTATGTTTACTTGTATCGATTACAGAAATATGGCAATTCATCACAAAATACTTTGGGAACTGGCAAAGAATCTGTCTGAGAGACTTAGCACTAGTTAACAATGATAAACATCTAGGTTTTCTCTGTTCTGCCTAAAACCCATTTTACTTCTTGTGTGCACTCTCTCTCTCTCCCTCCAAAGAATGTAATCGATAGGAATTAGACTTGCTCAATAAACTCCCTAGTCCTCAAAATATCTTTAGTAATGTAATTAAGTGCACATCATTTAGGATGCATTGTTTTAAAGCCAGATGAATTTAGACCCAGTGGACTCCTTAACCCTTCTTGTAATGAATCATCTTTGTAATATGTGTCCCTATTCTAGTTAGTATTTGCCCAGTGCATTTATTTACTAAGAGATACAGTAAGATCATAGAACTGTGTAAACCTCTCTTGGGACTGACCATTTGACAACTTTGACCACTGATTTCAGAATATGTAACAGCCAAACCTGACTTAGATATTAAAAATTCGTACTTCGCTATATGGCAGCATCTCCCTAGAAAGACAATGACTGATTGAAGGCTGAGTTGGTCTCCATAAAAAGAATCACTTTTACTGAGTCTTAGCTTGTGCAGTGCCAAAATATTAAGGAACTTTAGTTATGTTGCTGCAGTATCTCCAAATAGCGTCATCAGGCTTAACAAATTCTCTCCTTGGATAACATTTAACATCTTGCAGTCAAATTTTTTTTCTGTCCTGTAACATTTTTCTTGCTTTTCTGCCCCTCATTTATGTAAGACATCTAAATATCTGGCCACAATGTTGTATTTTTTCTTGGTAACAAATGACAAAACAACCAAACCAAATATACTTAGAGGCTATTATGAATGCCAGTAACATAAATATCCAATATTAATGATTTTGTACCTTTGATGTTCTTGACACGAACATTCCAAAAAGGCTACTGATTGCCAACAAAGTTACAGGCATGAAAATTAACCCTTTGAGCTATTTACTTAGACATACAATATATGATTTAAATGAGATTAACCTCAAGTTATTTTTTGCTTCAACAGTGGAATATCTTTTTAAATACCTGTTGATCCCAGTTTTTGCTGATCAGTTATAGTAAGGAGATATATGGCCTTTTAGGCATTTTGGTGATTCAATTCTCTTTACTGTGAACAAGAATATCCAGTAGCATCTTTATTAGGAAAGGAAAGGACCACTGTTTGCTGATAAGTAGCTTATTTCTTAATTAATAAATAACAATAGGATGAACCTGGGCAAAACCAATGTCGAATGCCAAGAATGATAAATTCTTCAGTTTTTATCATTCCTGTTGATCACTCATGTGGTCCAAAACTCATAAGTATCTAATTATACATGGTCTTTATGACTGGAAGTCCTTTATTTGCTTTATTGAGTCCTACTCTTATTTTACTAACTAAATGTTAAATTCTTGATAAAGTTCTTTATTTTTTTTTTTTTTGAGACAGAGTCTTGCTTTGTTGCCCAGGCTAGAGTGAGTGCCATGGCGTCAGCCTAGCTCACAGCAACCTCAAACTCCTGGGCCCAAGCGATCCTCCTGCCTCATCCTCCCAAGTAGCTGGGACTACAGGCATGCACCACCATGCCTGGCCAATTTTTTCTATATATTTTTAGTTGACCAATTAATTTCTTTCTATTTATAGTAGAGACGGGGTCTTGCTCTTGCTCAGGCTGGTTTCGAACTCCTGACCTCAAGGGATCCGCCCGCCTCGGCCTCCCAGAGAGATAGGATTATAGGCATGAGCCACCACACCCTGCCTTGATAAAGTTCTTTAACTTATACTTCTCTGTATATGCTTCAATGTACCAAACCCAATTAGTAGATGTGATGAATGGGTTGACTGAATGTATTTTGAGTACTCTAAACTTTGTCTACAGCAGGATTTCTCAATCTTGCCACTATTGACATTTTGGACTGGATAATTTTTTGTTGTGGTGGGGGACTACCCTGTGCATTATAGATTGTTTAGGAGCCTCCCTGGCCTCTACCCACTAGATATTATCAGCACCTTCCCCAATTATGACAACCAAAATATCCCCAGACATTGACAAATGTCCCAGGGGCGGGTGTAAAATTACCCCCGGTTGAGAACCACTGCTCTAGAGTATGGCTACCAGAAACTCTATCCCTTCCTGGAAATAGCTTTCAACACCTAAGCTCCTCTAAATAGGGAAATTCAAAATTGAAGGACAGATATTTTCATCTTGAAAACCTTCCAAGATTATACCAAAGTGACTGGAAGGCCAACAAAGGGGTATTTTGTAAACCATAGGAATTGACAAAAGTTAGGTTCCTTGTGTTTCCACTCTTGGAGAGTCAGCTAGAAGCTCCTAGACCAGTGCTTCACAAACTGTACAGCACACATAAATCACCTCGGGAGTTCGTTAAAAAGCAATTTGGATTCATTAGTCTGAGGTGGGACTCAAGATTTGAATTTCAATCAAATTCCTTACTGATGCTGCTGCTAGTGGTCTGTGGACCACAACTGGCATACGAAGGCCCTTGCCTCGACAATAGATCCTTCTAATAAACTTGTTAGCATCTAATAGGTAAATAGCAACTAGCTTTCTTGAGCTCACTGTTTCCATGAGAAAGGAATGGAAGCTGAGTAGAGCCAGTCAGTGGGACTATTTCCAACTAATTGTCTCATTCTTTTTACATGGTCAGTACCTCTGAACCTATTTGAACATCGGTTCATTGCCCTCAGTCTCAGTCTACGCTTAATGAGGTTACTTGTCTCATGTATTCAATGAAATTGTGCTATGTAGAATACTTCTGCTGCTCAGAGAGATGTCTGAGAGGGTACTGTCTTCTAGTATTAAAATAATCAACCTCTTAAATGCAGGGGGCCTTCATTGTTGGACTCATTCCCTACCTAACCCATTTTTAAAAAGAAAATACTAAAAAAAAAAAAAAAAAAAAAAGAAAATACTTTTAGGAATGTCTCAACAACATATATATGGATATATACATATATTTCAGCTTATGCAAATAGGTTGTATATAGTGTTCAGCCTATGCAAATAATAGTTACCAAGAAGGAAGGAGATATATGGTGAAAAGTAAATACTGCTAATTTCCTGTTTTGAATACTTGTTGTATTCAGCTAAATCTTAATTATGTGTATTAATAAAGGATGCACATAGTATGGGAATTAAACTGCCATATATTATTAGTCAATGATATGACTACAAAACAGACCAAAAAAAAAAAAAAGAAGAAGAAGAAGAAGAAAAACCACAATAATGCCAACTGGATAAAAAACATTCCTATGTGTTCAAAAGTTTAACTCATTTTTAACAAGCATCAGTCTAACCTCTAAGAAAGGCTGTAAAATACAGCTAAACCTAAAGTGAGGTCAGAAAAAATCCATTGGAACTCAGATCTTTATATCAGAAAATGACAAACAAATAGTTTTGAAAAAAAATTTAACACATTTGCAGGAAGCCCATGGATATTATCTAGCATATACAGCAACATTCCATGTATGATCAGAGATCACAAACAAGATAGCATATTCATAGCCACTAAACATTCACTCTTCCTTCTCAAAACCACCTTCATATTCTCATTATTTCTAGGACAAAACAGCCTGTTAATGTGTTTCATATCACACTTGAAATCTCACTTCACTGCAGGCTATTTACAGGAGATAATTCATATAATGCTGTTGTATGAAAGAGCAACAAATCATTCTCATCCAACAAATATCTATTGAGTACCAGCTATGGGCAAAGCACTGGGTTAAGTGATCCTAGTAGTTGACCACTGCTACCAGAGGGGTGTCTACCACCCTCCTGAAACATTAAAGCAACATCACTGGAGAGAGGGAGATGGCTGTGCATTTTTTATGGCTGTGAATTCCTGCATTTAGTGGGGAAATGGCACAACTGGGTCATAAAATGCAAGGTATAACTTTTCATAAGTAGTTCCTGTATGTCGAACTTTGACAACCAGGTCAGTAAAGTGAGAAATTAGACATGACACATAAAAAATGCTAACTACTCTCTCAGGTCATATAGTAGGAAAATGTTGATTTCCAATAGATTACCATGGTAACTAGTATTAGATTTTAGTGTTGAGAATTGCATTTGCCATCTGTAGGAAATATGTTAGCTATTTGTCTCTACTTTTAGGGCACATATTCTATTTTTAGCATGTGTTCTATGAGGAATAATATATCTGGAGGTTGATTTCTCCGAATTGAAAGTAGACATTTAAATACTATTAAAATAGACTTTATTTTTAAATTCAAAAAGAAAATCCAGTGGTATATTTAGGAAAGCACATAAAGGTCATTTTTAAAACCACCCCAAAATTATTTCCATTGCTTACAGTTTGCTACGAATGAGAATTGACTAGAAAGAAAGAGAAATTATAAACTGTGATGAAAAAATGGAAAGTTACTTGAGAATGTTTCCTTTTTGACTCTTCAGGTGTGTGTGACCTAGAGCAAGTATCTTTGTGCTGTTATTCTTCAGTTTTATTTGTGTGTTTGTTTGTTTGTTTGTTTTTGAGACAGAGTCTCGCTTTGTAGCCCAGGCTAGAGTGAGTGCCGTGGCGTCAGCCTAGCTCACAGCAACCTCAAACTCCTGGGCTCAAGCAATCCTCCTGCCTCAGCCTCCCGAGTAGCTGGGGCTACAGGCATGTGCCACCATGCCTGGCTAATTTGTTTTCTATATTTTTAGTTGGCCAATTAATTTCTTTCTATTTATAGTAGAGACGGGATCTCGCTCTTGCTCAGGCTGGTTTCAAACTCCTGACCTCGAGCAATCCGCCCACCTCAGCCTCCCAGAGTGCTAGTGTTCAGTTTTATTTGTAAACGAATTGTCCCTAAAACCCAGTGTGAGAATCTTGAAAGAACATATTAGACACTGGGTGATTAATGATATATATTAGACCATTTGTCAGATTTTACAGATTCTCAGAGTTTTGAGTGATTGTGCCTCATTTTGCCAATCTTGAAAGTGAAATTAAGTGATTGCTCTTCCTATGGATTTTTTTAATGGTTTAAATGTTTGAAAGTTGACTTGGATCTTTAGATGGCAAGTTACTATGACTGCGAAGTACAAACTACAAGTCCTTACGATATGCAACTATAGCTAGTTGCAAGTACTGACTTGTAATGGTTTCCAAACTCATGTAAACTAAAATGAAAGAGTCCATTATCAAAGCCTGAAAGAATGAAACATAAAGTCCCAAACTTAAATCAGTTTGGAATTATCATTCTAGTATGGTATTTAATGTAAAATAAGTATGACTTGAAAATTCATTTATAGTATCCCACAGTTTCAAGGAAATAACTCACAACTGTTTGGAAGCATTTCTGATTTTCCCCAAATGAACAAATATGTCTATAGTATTTAAATGTCTTAGTGTTGAAAGTAGCTTAAAGGGGGTCTGGGCGTGGTGGCTCACGCCTGTAATCCTAGCACTTTAGGAGGCTGAGGCGGGAGGATCGCTCAAGGTCATGAGTTCGAAACTGGCCTGAGCAAGAGTGAGACCCCATCTGTACTGAAAAACAGAAAGAAATTAATTAACCAACTAAAAATATATAGAAAAAAAAATTAGCCGGGCATGGTGGCACATACCTGTAGTCCCAGCTACGCAGGAGGCCGAAACAGAAGGATTGCTTGAGCCCATGAGTTTGAGGTTGCTGTGAGCTAGGCTGACACCATGGCACTCTAGCCCAGGCAACAGAGTGAGACTCTGTCTCAAAAAAAAAAAAAAAAAAAAAAAAGAAAGTAGCTTAAAGGAATACAATAAAAGTCTGTTTGGTTGTCTTCTTAAGTAGACTGCAGTCAGTGGCAACTCAGTAGTCACATAAAAATTGGTAATATTAAAATATATTTTCAATGGTTGACTATTCACATACCAGTTTAGTTCCTTCATCTGTAAAACAATACAATTAGTCTACATGAGATTTGAAATATATACCTCCTCTAGCATTGGATTATGTATTTTGTGTGACCATTTATAAACTGTTGCCAAAAATAATTATTTATGTAGAAAAAAATCTCCATAGTGGTATTTAAAAATTACTGTTAGTCCTGCCTTGCTGAACCAAGCATCTTTAAATGATGGCTGCATAAACAGTTAGTCAAATAAATAATTAATTAGGCTAAAGTGGTTACCAAGACAACTTTTAACAGAACATAGCTTGCAAACCACCTGGACAACCATTCTAAACCGTCCAAACTGAAAGGCAAACTGTAAGCTATTTTGTAGTATTAGTATTTAAAACTGTAGATTACTTGCCTATGTTAAGTTTACATAGAAACCTAATACAGTAGAAAGCTATGCATAAAAATTACACTGAAGTGTTAAGAGTGATTATCTCAGGGTGTTATGATTCCATGGGACCTTTAATTTCTTCTTATCATTCTTATACATTTTTCAGATTCTTTACAATAAAAATGTTTTATAGAGTCATACAAAAGGTGAGAAAAAATAATCTATTTTGGTATAACTACTGAATGTTTTAAAAATGCTTACGGGAAAACTATCATTACTCTCTTTGCTATAAAATCAAGTTGTTTACACATTTTTAAAGTATATAGAAATCTATTTGTTTGAATGCATACTCTATTCCCACTATGTCTGACTGTATTAGAAAACATTACATTTTATGGGACATCTTTGCTTCTACATTATTTTCTCAAACCTCTGCTAATTTTCATGTAATGAAAATCTATACACAGAGTGAGATGATAAGATAATGCTCTATTCTTTGTGAAGTGGGGCTGTGTTATTGCCATTTTGGTAAAAGAGAATTCATTCTTGAGGACAAGCCCTTCATGTATTCCAACTACAGAGGCCACTGAACTATATGAGCCACTGACTTTGTTCTTAACTTTGTCATGGTTTAAGGAGCCATTTATTGCTCTCTCAGGTGGAATAAAGTAATGGTAAGTTCTGCTATTGGTAGTTCCCAAAACATGCCCATTTCTTTATAGGTTGTTAATGGAAGAGAAAAAAAGTTTTTGAAAAAGGTTAATAAAGTCTTGAAAGTATCTCTTAACAAAATGAGGAAGCAAGGCACATTTATCACAGATTTCTCAGCATGTTTACATATTTAGAAAAAAAAAGAATGTTCAAAAACACTCAAGACAGAGAAGAAATAGATTTTTCTGTTACTCCCATTGGGGGAGATGAACCAGCATATGGTTTGATTGTTGTTTTTGCTTTAATAATCTCAAACTCTGGAATCAACAACATTCTGAATGAAACTTGTCTCATGAGAGAAACTATTACCAACAGACTTTGCTGAACATGTTTTATTCTAATACTTTCAATAACCAGCAGATTTTGCCGAACACAATTTATTCTAATGCTTTCAATAATTAGGAAATATGTTAAACCCCTAAAGGAATAACATTTAAATAATAACATAAAATTCTGAAATTTATCAATACATTTCATTTTGTATCATGCAATAAAACCATTTCTATATGTGGAAAATATGTTATAAATCTATTTCTATCAATTTAATATACTACAAATCATTATAATATTCTTTAAAAGAGCTCAATGTTTCTGTAGAAAACATGGCTCCTTTTATTGGTTATCTAAGCAGTCCAGATGTTCTGGGTGTTTTGGCCAACCCAAAGCATTCCCAACGGAAGACCAAATTGTTTTAACTGACAATATATCCTCTGGTGGAGGATTGCTTTCAGGATAAACACTGCATCCCTTAACGAAAAAGGAGTAAAGTGGCAATGCCACCTTCACTCTGACAATTTTCTCTCAAGAGATGTTTTGTAACAATCCATCTGTGCCTGTCTATTTGTATGACATGTTAGGAAGGAAATTCCTAATAGAGGGAAAGCAAATACTTCTAAGGTATTTTCTTTTAGGCATCGGTGAAGTTTGACACCTTGTTATACAATAGCCCTGTCTTCTAAGCTGGTCACCTGAGGCCCTTTTTTTTTCTTTATTACAGCAGCATATTCCTTCTTTGTCTGGCTTTTCCCCATCATACTTAATCTTATGAGATCTAAGATGAAGGAGGCCCCATCTGAATACTTTGTACCTGTATGTGTGTGCAAATACATAACCGTCTGTGTACATCTCACATTACAGTCTTTAGTTAGAGATATTTCAAACACTGCTTTTATAATTCTAAAGGGGAAAGGTTTTCTGCAATAAAACTCTGTCTGTGTTAGTAACTCCACATTGTACAGTTTGAAAATATATGCCAATTGTCCCCAAAAGAGAATCATTCCTACTGTTCTGGCCTAATTTTGGGAAACCTGACTTAATGGGTGCCATGAATCCTCAAACAAACTTTTATTGACAAGGCACATGCTATTTGCTTTGAAAAGAATAAAAAAGATAAACAACATATGCTAACATGAATTTGCCTGTCTTCACCCATCACACCATACATTCACTTTCCCAGTACTCCAGACCAAAGTACTTGCTAAAAGTTTTTGCAGGCACTCCTGCCTTGTGCTGGCCAGTGCCTGACCCCTATCCCTAAAATTCCCCAACAGGAAAACACAGACCACACAGGTACACACAAGCACCCCATATAAATTGCTCATCTAGTTCATGATTATGATACTTATAGTATAGCATTTCTTATACTTACATACAAGAAGTTTAGCACAGTGACATTTAAGTACTCAATAAACATTAGCTTTTATTACTTTGTTCTAAAATATCTGCTCCACATGCTTGAGTCTATAACTAGACATGGGCTCCTTTAAGGCATTAAACATATTTCATTCATCACTGTATCACTAGAATTCAAAAGCACCACACCTGGTATATAGAAGGCACTTATTAAACAAAGAGAAAATGAATGAATTAGTGAGAGAAAAGAAAAGGTTGAATAGTAGTATCAAAGATGTGAAGCAGTACATGATTGATTTCCAAATCCCAATTGAATACAAACTTTCTTAGTTCTGTAAGACTGTGTTGTCATTGGATTTGTGAATGAAAGGCAATTTTTTAATCTATACTATGAAGTTGGCCATTTTTCTATACTAAAGTTTTATTATCAACTTAATGGACTTCATATTAATACTGTAATTAAACCTCATCAGTCACTTGAACTTGATGATACATTGACTAGAAAAATGACTCACAGAGATATTCTTGGAATTTTAGAGTAGAAACTCATAAAAATCTAATTTTTATTAAAAATTGGGTTTGTTATTAATCGTGTAGTCATTTATTCAACAAATATTGATTGAGTACCTACAATGTGTCAGATAGTTTAGCAAGGTACTAGCAATAATTAATGAAAGGTATAGACAAAATAGACAAAGAAAAAACAACAGAAAAACAACAGCAAAACACTTGTCCTGATAGGATTTAGACTCCAGCAGAAGACAGATAATAAACAATAATATACTTATTAATAAGCAAATTAAGCATTGTTATATAGTGATAAATACCACAGAAAAAATTAGAGAGAACTAGGTGCAAAGTGCAGCCAACCATATCACTTGCAATCAATGGTTAGTGGATTGAATTAAGAAGGTGCTGAGCTAAGATTTGAAGAAACAGAGAGAGGCATGCAGAAATCTGGGGGAAGCACATTCCAGTCATAAGGAACAGCCAGCACAAAGGTCCTAGGATAAAGCAATTGTTTATAGTGTAAAACTGTAAACAAAACTAACTCTGATATGGTAAGTGACAAAATAAATACGTACAGGAAATACATGTTCTGAGGAGGGCAAATCACTTGTAGTTGGAAAACCTTCAATGAAAGTGCAGGTCTTCCCTTGCAGGATTTGGAAGGTTTTGATAAATGGAAAGGAGAGGTTCTGAGTCAGTAGAATTGGGAAAACACACATCAAATTCAGTTTACATTGGAGGGATGATTATGGCTGGAGGTGAGTTAGCTGCTTCAATTAAAGGAGTGAAGGAACTTAAATACCAACATAAGGGGTTCCCACTTACTTCCATGGGCAATGTAAATCACCTAACAGATCTTGCAGAATATTCCAAGGCAAGACATGTTTGGGAAGATTGAACTGAAGGCTCTGTACAGATTAGATTAGAATATCTATAAATAATACTATTTTAATCCAAATGCAATGAACCCCAAATACACTCTAATTACAATAACAGTTGCAATAAAGTAATCTTACCATTGGATCATCTTTTTTTAAACTTTTTATTTTGAAATAAAAACTGCATGCAATACAGAAAAATTATAAGAGTAGTACATTAAATTTCTATATATCTTCTCCACCTACATTCAATGTTACCAATTAGTAACATTCAATGTTACCATTAGTAACATTCAAATGTTACCAATTAGTAATATTTGCCACATATACCTTATTTCTCTTCCTATAGATAAGTAGATACAAAGAGCAACACTATGTATGTAAACACACAGCACATACTATTTCTTAACCAGATGACAACAAATTTTAGACATTGACTAAATTCTTCAGTGTGAATCTCCTAAAACAAGAATACTTTTTTACATAACTAGAGAACATTTATCAAATTTAGAATAATTGAAAATGATAACATGCCATTGTCTATTACATAGTTTATATTCAAATTTCAAAACTTTTCCTAATAGATACTTTATACCATATTTCCCATCCAGGATTATACATTGAATTCAGTTGTCAATTCTCTTTAGTCTCTTTAATCTCAGATGGTTTCCCAGCTTTTCTTTGTCTTTCATAACATTGACATTTTTGAGGAGTAGAAGGTAGATGGTTTTATTTTTTATCATTGTCCTTCAGCTTGGGTTGGCCTGATATTTTCTTGTTTTTTGGATGTTTATGTGTTTCTTACTAGAATACTATGTAAATGATATATATTGTACCTTGTTAGTACAGCACACCAGGAGATACATGATGTCAATTTGTCCCATAACTGGTGATGTTAACCTTGGTCACTTGCTTAACATGGTGTCCATTTTCTCCTTAGTCATTAATAAATAATCAGTGAAGAGGCACTTTGAGACAATGTGAATATCCTCCCTCACCAACCTTTCACCCAATAATTTTAACATCTGTTGATAATTTTTGTCTGAATCAATTGTTATTATGATGGCTGGAAAATGGTGCTTTCTAACTATCATTCCTTTTATATTTACCAGTTGACATTCTGCTCTTAGGGAGAGCTTTTCCCTTTTATTTGTTTGTTTATAATTAAGATGAATGCATGGATGCATGCTTTATTCAATTACAGTCATTGTTCATTTAACTCATCTTTTAAAATATACCATTTATGAATATTCCTTACTTCATAGAAAAAAAAACACAAAACAGCTTAACACTTTTTTTACCTGGTTGGGAAGAGGAAAAGCATATTCTAAGGGTAGGCTCTAGCAAACTGTGTGGAGAATGATGCATTTTTCCTCTGGTATTTCATTTTATTTTTCATTTTTAATGGTTCATTAACATATAACAAGTTCCAAGGGCTTGTGGGACCTTATTCTAACTGGGCCCTAATGATGGGTCCTACCCAAAGACTATATTTGCATTCTTGATTGTCAGTAAGTACACGTTAATTTGATTCTTGATTCTTTGGCTAAAAACTTCTTTCCAAATGGCAAAATATACTACTTTGAAGGTAATCCTTTGCCCAAATGTTTGGTCACACAGATCAATCTGTTCTATTCAGAGGCCATTTTTATTTTTATTATAATTTTGGGGGGTATGTCCTGCCTTTCCAAAAAGGACTTTTGCAAGATCAAAACTGCTATCTTTACATACTAGTTTATACCTTCCCAAAACATTTTCTTGCTTTATGTGAATAGCAATTTGGTTTCTTAATGTGTTACCCAAAAAAAAAAAAATTATAACTGCTTCTAAATTGCGCTGATGTATTGTAGAATTGAGTTGAATATCTTTGTAGGCTGAGGATAATTATCCTCCTGCCAGGAACAAATAAGTTATACTGCTCCAGAGAAATAAATATGCATATGAATTTATGTGGCTGGATAAATCCTTATAAACTTTAGCTCTTTATAACACAATGAGAGAAGAAGAAATGTACTTGGTGAGGCTAATGAATAAACTGGGATCATTATAGTGTCTATCATGCATTTTCCCCACAAACTTGCATTTTACTGCATATAAATCAGAGCAGCAGAACATTTCAAAGGACTTTAGACAGTGAATGAACCAATTTTAGGATGAACTATATAAGAATAAGCCACCTAAAATCTTCAGTTACATTTTAGACAGGATTTTATACACACACACACACACACACACAGACACACACATACACGCACACCTAGAGATCAAATAAAGATACAAAATGTAAACTCCAAATGAAGAGTTCAGAAGTACATATGAGTATTTATTTAAATAGTTAAAATCTTTACCTCTTCAAAGATTTCTGGCAGAAAGTTTGCTAACAATAACACCAGGTACAGGCAATGAAAATATAGGATCCCATACTACACTAGGTAATTGCAGCAAGATTAGTGTGAACCAAATGCATTTATTATATGCAGTGTAATCCAATATACTAAGAGATGGCATGCGCTTTATTTTAATTAGCTATTTCTTTTAAGGGGTTGCTTGCTCTAACTGTCTAGATAAGAAAAAATTGTAGTCATTGCTCAAAATGCTTGTAGCAAATCTAGTTTTAAATTGAAACAATTTATTCCAAAAGCAGTCTACTACTGCAGCAATAATCAATGTGTTTTCCCGTAGCCCATACTAGAGTTTTCCAAGGACTATTGTTAATTGCCTGTAACTAAATGACTGCTGGTGCCCTTAAATGCAACTCTTTGGCACTTGTTCATTTGTTGTGTTTAACCAAATGCCAGTTTTCCTTAGGTTTTGCCTAGCAGTTTTGCTTTACAATTTTCAATATTCAGTCTCGGTCTTTTAAAGAGGGCAGAGTCTATCATTTTAACAAAATAGCACAAAGGCTAAACAGATTTTAAAAGGTCTGCACTTTTTCTTTCCATCCTCAGATGTTGAATTATGCTGAAATGGAATCTTTTTTATTTTTTAAATGCTGCCACTCCAGGCAACTTGAACTAGAGCTGAAAAGCAGATCCCATTTCAAAGGGAAAATGACATTTGCTGGGGCAACACCATTCACATTGTAATGTAAAAATAAAATACAGCACAGTGGGCCCAAATAATTTCTTTTAACTGTGACAGAATTTAACCCCTAGTAATTTTGTCCTAACCCAATGGATAAGCAATAATAGGTAGTGCTCATATTAATGAATGTGTCCGGCTTGGAGCAAAAGAATGTGGAGACTAAATCTAATGCACCATTTTCTTTGAGACAGTTTATACATGCTAGATAAACCAATTTGACTGACTTAAATTAAATGGAAACAATTTTAACCTGCACACATTTATAATATATAGACATGTATATTATGCTTTTGCATAAAAATAGTGTAGTAACTGTGGATTGAGCACTGGTGTGTGAAATGTGGGAAAAGACATTGCATTCCTGACCTCCTAAGGACGTTATTAGAGTGCCCTGCTTCTGCATGTACTACTACAGAAGTATCTGAGGGAAAATCTGAGATGCTCTCAGGATCTCGGGATAAATTTGCTCCTTGTAAGTGCTGTTTCTTTGGACCAGATTTTGGTAGTTCTATTATTAGTAAATGACTATCTGTGGCTCAGAAGAATTATTCTTGCTTATTGCTCATTCTCTAGGCATATATAACTTTTCATATATTTGTACCTTAAAGGAGTTATTCAAGTGACACAAGACTGTTTCTGTAATTGCTAAGTTACCCTGCTCTCATTTTCTTATTACATTTAGACAGTACTATTGATTGGCTAAGTAAATAGAGTGTTTTTTGAATGGCTCATGACATCTAGCAATGGGAGTAACTCACGTTTGGCCAATTCTCTAAAAATAAAAAGGACTTACTTTCGTGCAATTTTTTCTCTAATTTATACATATTCAGTTTCTAAAATTAAAACAAAGTATATAGAAACCAATATTATAAATACCATCTAGAGAAAATGAGAGTTTTGTTTATTGGATTGATAGGATTATATTTCAGGCATAGTTTTTGATTACTTCTAAAGCTATTTGACTAGATATGGGCACTTGAGGCATGCTACATGCCTAGGCCCAGTGCTGCACATCCAGATTTGAGAAGGAGCTGCTTGATGGCATCGTAGAAGAATCATTTCCTACCTGGGCAGTTATCTACAGCAGAGAAGCTATCCTGACTCCCAGCTTTCTTTAGAGCTTTTCCCTACATAGGCCTTGGATTAGAATTTATAATGGCTTTTTATAAAGAATCAAAATTTTGAAGAATTGAAGTATGATTAAAATAACATAAAATGAATAAATCTTAAGTGTTCAGCTTAATGATTTTAACAAATGCATACACTTGTATATCCACATTTAAACCAAGATACAGAATATTTTCTTTACTAAAGAAAGTTTCCTCTTGCCCCTTTCCAATAAATGTGCTCTTCCCCCATCTCCAAAGTATTGATTTTTCTGATTTATGTCACTGTGGATTATTTTGATCCATTCTTGGACTTAATTTGAACAAAATCATACAGTAGGTATTAATTTGTGTCTGGCTTCCTTCACTTAGCATAATATGTGAGATTCATGAATGTTGTGTGTATCAGCAGTTTATTGCTAAGCATATTCTACTGTATGAACATACAATAATCTGTTCATCTCATCTCCAGTTAATGGACATTTGGATTGTTTTCAGTTGTGAATACTATTAATAATACCACTCTGAACATTCTCATACAAGTCTTCTTGCAGATACCTGCTTATATTTCTCATGGGTAAATACCTAGGAGCAGAATTGCTATTCACAGGGTAGATTTATACTTAACCTTATTAGAAACTACCCCAGATTTTCCAATGTAGCAGTACCATTGTGCACTCTCACTGGCAATGTTTGGGAATAGAAATTAAGTGTTCTTGATTTTTTTTCCATTTCTTTTCTTATGTTAGAAATTTTAAAGGGACAAATTCCAAATGTTTAATATACTAAATTAGAAAACAGAATGAACCTTTAAAGAAGCCATAATCCAAATTCTTAACATCTGCCATTATATCCAGCATATTTTAAATCACATTTTTGCTGGCATATAAATCACCCCATAAACATAAGTTAGAGTTTTACACAGGCTTCTGTGCGTGGTAGAGTTTAACTCATATCCTGAGAGAACAAGACCCAGTGCCACCCCTGGTATTATACACTCACTTATCCCTTCTGTTCTCATAATAGGGGGAAAATGGTATATGGAAGAACATTTTATATTTCATTCCTGGTACTTTTATAGTACTGTCTTGTATGGTTCCTCACAAGGTTCAGCAGATAAAGCTGCTGGAGGTATTTTTCAGTATTTCACACTTTATGTTAATTTACTTAGACTCTAAAAGATTTAATATCTCACTTTATTTTTCCCTTTTTAAACATAAAGTTCAACCACTTTTAATAAGATTTTCTTCTATTTCCCATTTAATTTTAATAAGTACAGAAAAATATAATTGTTTAAACAGTATTTATATATGTTTTTAATTAAACTGTTGAATTAGAAATGAAGGACTATATAATGAGAAATACGACTGAGGTTTTTTTCCTGTAATTATTACAGGAAAAATGACATCACATGCAAACACACACACACACACATACGTACACACAAAATGTTCTTTTGAGAAAATTATGGCCATGCTTCTCAGATTATTTATCACTGAAACTATACTGCTCCCATCATGATTTTACCCCATTTGTGAGAAGTTACAAGTGTTCTTATAACCTGCAAGTACTTGTTACTGCAAAAGCATGGGTTATTTTAAAGTTCTCAGCCTAAGCTTATATTGACTGTCCTATGAAATTACATAATCTGCTGGTGGATTCTAAATTATGGAATCAATACCACCATTATTTTATAGCTTTAATTACTGCAATAATTATATTTAATGGTAATTAAAGAAACTAGTAATTTTCAAAGTAGTTGTCAATGGCAAAGAACAGTAGCTACCCATCAGTAACAACATTTAGACTATGATGAGTAAGGATAACACTTAGTTAAAATGAATTTCAAAATCGGTGCATGGTGGCTTACTATTAAATACCAGTATCCTTGTTTTTATTATAATGTCCATAATCTCTAAAGAAAAAAAAAAGAAGTAAATAATTTATCCCCAAATTTGCCTGATAATTTTTGATGTAATATAGACATTCAGTAGGAAAAGGAGCACTTGTATACAGTGAATGTCAAGAAAATTCCTCTTTTGGATAGAACATAGTAACATGCCTAATAAAAGGGAAAGGAAAAAAAAAGGATAAAAATAGTGTAATGTTGGCCGGGTGTGGTGGCTCACACCTGTAATCCTAGCATTTTGGGAGGCCGAGGCAGGAGGATCGCTCAAGGTCAGAAGTTCAAGACCAGCTGAGCAAGAGTAAGACCTGATCTCTACTAAAAATAGAAAGAAATTAGCTGGACAACTAAAAATATATAGAAAAAATTAGCTAGGCATGGTGGCACATGCCTGTGCTAGCTACTCAGGAGGCTGAGGCATGAGGATCTCTTGAGCCCAGGAGTTTGAGGTTGCTGTGAGCTAGGCTGATGCCATGGCACTCTGGCCTGGACAACAGAGTGAGATTCTGTCTCAAAAAAAAAAAAAAAAAATAGTGTAATGTTAAAAAAAATACTACCACCAAATTCTATTGTGACATCTGCTATAGAGGCCTACTTCTTAAGTCCAAGTAAGCATTCAGCCTACGAGATTATGGTAGATTACTTTGGCACCACTCTATTCAGAAAGATATGGTACAGGACACATTGCTTATGGCAGGAGTCAGCAAACAACATTCATTAGGCCTCCCCAAACTCTATGTAACAGTCCAGGATGCCATGCTGTTTGACCCCTCTCCTCTTTTTGACCCCTAACCTCCAGGTGACAGCACAGGTGAGAAGGATCAAGATTCACCTTGGATGAGGGCAAAAGCCATCCTGGCTTAAAAAGTTTCATATCTACAGGAACCAATATTTCTTTTATCAACCCCATATGCATAGCTTACAGGATCTCAGTAAGGGATTTCTTTATTTTTTTATTTTTTTTAATATATTTTTTTGAGACAGAGTCTCACTTTGTTGCCCAGGCTAGAGTGAGTGCCGTGGCGTCAGCCTAGCTCACAGCAACCTCAAACTCCTGGGATCAAGCAATCCTCCTGCCTCAGCCTCCCAAGTAGTTGGGACTACAGGCGTATGCCACCATGCCCGGCTAATTTTTTCTTTATATATGAGAGTTTCTGCACTCAAACTCCATGATATAGTTTCCAATCAGGTATTTGTAATTCTTTCCGTCCAAATGCAATCTACCAGAGAAGTTTCATTTTTACCATAAGCAATGTTGCTTAGCAACATAGTTACCATATATCACCTTATCTGGTTACCAAGGAAACAGAGTTAGAAAGTTATCAAAAGGTCAAATTCTCATGCAAAAAGGGAAGGGGTTGTGTTAACCCATTACCCACATCTGATCTTATCCAGAAAAATTGTGAAATTAAGTTGAATTTATGATTTTGAATGTGAATATTATATAATCCCTTGTTGTGATTTCTTTATTTCTAGAGCTAATGTACACAGTGGAACTTGCTGGAGGGCTTGGTGCTATCCTCTTGCTGCTTGTTTGTTTGGTGACCATCTACAAGTGTTACAAGATAGAAATCATGCTCTTCTACAGGAATCATTTTGGAGCTGAAGAGCTGGATGGAGGTAAGATGAGTTATTTCTTTTATTGTTCTTTCTGAATATTCTTATTTGTTTTCTGCCTTTGTTTTATTAAGGGGAAAGAAAAGTTACCTGCATAATCGCTGGCAGCAGCTCTTATAATATTTCAATATTCAGTTTATAAATTCATCTTTTGTATAGAAATGTATGTATGATGCTTTGGAGCCAATACTGTAGGCATTTTCCTCTGAAAATTGTAAAGTAACACCTACCCTTTTCAGAATTGCATTCCAATAGCGCTTACAAATTACAAACACTGATTACAATGCTATCAGAGTGTTCATTTTCTCTCACCTTGTAATCAGTACTGAAAGGCCAGCTTTACTTTTCTATATGTAAGGAGTGTCTCTTTTAATTGTGTTCCCTAGCCCAGTAGTTTGAAGTGAATCTCAATTTGTTCCTGTTTAGACTGATCAGTTATAATAAACTGTACTGAGTATTTTAGAATTCATCTAGCAGTCTTTTCAATCTTATTTATTTAGCTATTTTTAGATAGCCTAATTTTTATTCCAAGTGTGGACCAACAGATAGGAAAGTGCACAAGCACATTGTTTTTCTAATACTGCATCTAATACTTTTACTCAAATTGGACAAGTAAATTTTTTGTGGAAATTATGCTTATTATTTGCTTCTGGTCAGCCATGACTATGTGTACAATCTAAGAGGAATTGGAGTCCTTAAAATTGAGTTCCCTAAGCCACCCATTAAAGGACTTAAGATTTTTTTTTTTCCTTTTTGATCATTTGGAAAAGTATAAGATAAACTTGCAATATATAGGAAGTGTATACAAGCTGATAATAGTACAGATGATAAAGGTTTTCTTGGTCATATTTATAAATTTTTTTCTCATTGACTGTCAGTTTTGTACCAAGTGGTACAAAGGAACATGAAGCAATTGCCCATGTTGCCATGTTTCCAGATCCACTGGAATAAATCCACAGGCAGAACTGAAGGTTGTCAGACTTGTGAAGGGAAGCATTTATTCAGCATGACCGACACTCCTCTCCATTTACCCTTCTCTCCTCCCCATTAGCGTGAAGTCTGAGCCAGCAAAACTGTTTTTTTTTAGCTTTTAAGTGTTGATTTGCCTATTCTTTGTTTCTAACTTTCTTGCCTATTGATAAAAATTATTATTTTTCTTTGCTACTGCTTTAAAGAAATATGAGAAAATTGTAATTGTCAGAGCTATTGTTGGATGCATATTAAGCAAGCAAAGTGCTAGGTGTTCTTAAAGTCATTCTTGCTAAGCATCACAAAAACTCTGAGGTCAATATTATAATCTCCATTTTACTGATAAGGCAGCTGAGGCTCCCAGAGGTTAAATAACTTATTCAAGAAGATAACATAATATTACTATAAGTGGCCAAGATGGGATTTGAAAATAAGTCTACTTCAAAAGACTATTTTATTGGACACTGAGTCTCTAGTATTTTTTATCTTTTAAAAATGTAGTATATTCAATATAATCTAAAGATCTGCTGTTTGTACAATTAGCACAGTAGATGATATTTGAAAAGGCATATTACCTACACAAATCTCACTTCATCTATTAACCCTGTTTTGAATATGTTTATTTTGTGTTCTGAATATGAATGATTTTACCCAAACCACCAATTCCCAGTACGATTTTTATGTGTCATTTTCTGAATGTAGAAAATTGTGGAATATAATGAAAATATGTATGAATCATATGCAGTTTAACTTTCATTGAATTGAAGTTTCTTTGGGGGAGTCCTGCTAATTGTAAATACTTCAGCAAGTTACTTGGGTAACTTTACAGGATTTCACTGCTGTTCTGAAGCTGCAGGGTCCTTAGTTTTTTTAAAAAAAATATTTTAAGTAAGAAAATAAAGTAAACAAACACTAACAAATAGTATTCTAACAGATGAGAAGGTTCTCTCAAAAAGCTAATTTAGTTAATAAATGCTTTAGGAATTGTTAGAACTCTGGCTCTTAGGGCCATTTTGAACACAATAGGGGATCTAACTATTAGGGCTTTCCTCAAGATGCCATCGTGAATGCATTAGGCCCAAAGAAAATGAAGATAACGAAATTAATTATCATCTAGGTAATACTAATGTATAAGTCATTCCCCTAAAATTAGAAATAAAAGCAAAGCCAAGGCAGTGATTGTTCACATGATTTTATGGAAAGAAATTCTTTTTTTAATTATTTATTTATTTATTTTTGAGACAGAGTCTTACTCTGTTGCCCGGGCTAGAGTGCCGTGGCATCAGCCTAGCTCATGGCAACCTCAAACTCCTGGGCTCAGGCAATCTTCCTGTCTCAGCCTCCCAAGTAGCTGGGACTACAGGCATGCACCACCATGCCCGGCTAATTTTTTCTATATATTTTTAGTTGGCCAATTAATTTCTTTCTATTTTGAGTAGAGATGAGGTCTCCCTCTTGCTCAGGCTGGTTTTGAACTCCTGACCTTGAGTGATCCGCCCACCTCAGCCTCCAAGAGTGCTAGGATTACATGCATGAGGCACCACACCCGGCCAGGAATTCTTACTGGAAGTGTAATCATTTGTAGCTTCCCTATATTAAAGCAGATCTGTTCCTGCTGGAAAGGTGGTCAGGGGCCTGCCCTTAACTCCTGTTTCCTGCTGCATCTCTCCTGATGTATGAACTCTCAGAAACACTGTTTCATCAGAACCTTACTACAGTAAGAATATTAATAATAATGTAGCAAGTTGAAATCCCAAGTCTTAACAAAAGTTAGATGTACATAAATGCAACTTTCTTTAATTCTCTAATGCTGGCCGGTCACGGTGGCTCACGCCTGTAATCCTAGCACTCTGCAAGGCCAACGCCGGCGGATTACTCGAGGTCAGGAGTTCGAAACCAGCCTGAGCAACAGTGAAACCTCGTTTCTACTATAAATAGAAAGAAATCAATTGGCCAACTAATATATATATATATATAAAATTAGCCAGGCATGGTGGTGCATGCCTGTAGTCCCAGCTACTTGGGAGGCTGAGGCAGAAGGATTGCTTGAGCCCAGGAGTTTGAGGTTGCTGTGAGTGAGGCAGAAGGATTGCTTGAGCCCAGGAGTTTGAGGTTGCTGTGAGCTAGGCTGACGCCATGGCACTCACTCTAGCCTGGGCAACAAAGCAAGACTCGGTCTCAAAAAAAAAAAAATTTTTTTTCTAATGCTCTAAAACCATTCATCTTGGCTCTCTAGTTCCCATTCCCACTGATGGCAAAAAAACTAATAATCTTGTCACTCCAAGATACCACAGGCACTCCTGGTTTGGAATTCAGCTTCTTATAGGTTAACATTCCATTGAAAAGTGGGATATTCCATTTCTCTTTGTCCCTTTTCTCCCAAGAAACCTGTTTCTAGGGAACTCACATATAGGAATTCTGGGCACCTGGTACATATGCCATCTCTTCCTCACTTGAGATACCGCCACCTCATCTTTGGACACATTGAGCTCTATTTACTAAAGGCCAAGATCCTTGTCATGGCCACAAGCTTCAAACACTTGTCCAGGATTTTCTCCTTTGGGAATTTCAGACATTCTTACTTGTATTTATAACACCATAAACTCTGCTACACTCATACCCACCTCCCCAGTTAAAAAAAAAAATCATCTCCTTAACCCATTGCTCTTTAACATGAAGCTCTCATGTTGGGTGCAGAATTTTTCTCTAAAGCTTATAGTTTCTCAAGATCTTCCCTGAGAAAAAGGACACAAGTATTTGTTCTTCTCAGATTCTGCCTCAAACCATAGGAACTTCTCTTATCTCTTTCCCCTCCCTGGGGCAGAAACCCAGGCAGCCTCTAAACCTTAGTCACATCCCCTTAGATCCTTCTACACATGCTCTTATGATCAAATAATTACGTACTCTTCCAGTGGTGGAAAACTTCTCTGACATCATCAAATCCCCATGCTTCTTAGCTCTCCCACAAGTCTTTTCTTCTTCCAAAGAAGAGAAGGCTGTTAAGAGAAAGTCCAGGCTTTTCTGATTCTTGTGTTTGCTTTTAAAAAATGTAATTTATAAGTCAAAGTTGAGCAATGTCTTCTTTATTCTTGGCCATTATATTTACCTCCCCTGAAAGGGGAATTCATAAAATAATCTTAGAAGTAAGGAAAGGTAAAGAGTGTGAAGAAGAACAGGGGAAGGAAGTTTAGCTAATTTTTTTGAAGTAATGTCCTACTATGACAATATGATAAACAGATTCATTGACCTTTTATTGAATAGTTATTCAATAACAAGTGTTGTGTTGACTACTTTACTAATAAGCGAATCATATAACTACAAAGACAGAATTTGAACCCAGGTCTAAATGAATCTAAATCCCAAGAATTGCAGCCATTGTGTCATACTGGGAGATGGCGAATCTGCCATCAGGACACATTCAGCCAGTTCCTTTCAAGTGATTACAATAGGCATTATCTGACCATATCAGTTCTATATCATAAGGATTCTTATATAAAAGAATTCTGATATTTTCCCAAGATAGGACATGTTGATGCTTTGCTCTCTTAGTTTGTTCACATCATTCCTTGTCCCTTTCTACATAACCTTACATTTTATTGTTTCCTCTAGATTCAGGCCTTAGTACTTCTAGTGCTACAACACCCAACTTCTTGTATTGCATTCATTATTCTATCTTTAATTGTATTTACGAACAAATAACTCTCAAATCTAAATGTCTTGCTCCCAGTTCTCATGTTTCAGCATCATTTTTTTCTAGTAGCCTATTAGTTATTTCCACCAAGATAGGCCCCAAACATCCACACACACACACACACACACACACACACACACACACACACACACCACACACACACACACCCCCCGTACTCATTCTTTGTCATCCTCCATTTTATACCTCAGTTCCTTGTATCTGCTTCTACTGCATTGGCTGTACTTTCTCCTCACCTGCCATTTCCCATTAGCCATTAAAGTCAGTCAGTCACAACTCTTGAAAATCGACTTTTTCCTTACCCTTAATTGCAACTGCCTTGTCCAAGCCTCCTACACTACCTTCTTGCTTTTATTCTCTACCCCTCTATTTTATCCTTCACATTCTAACAGAATTATCTTTCTAAGTACAAATTTACTGTGATTCTTTTTTCAAAAAAAGTGCCTCCATTTTGCCTGCCAGAGCAAGTCTAGGCTTCTTAACTCAGACAGCAATTGCTATCAAAGGGTGGCCCAACTTACTTTTGCAGCATTGCCATTCCCATGGGATCTGAACATGTAGAGTTCCAGTTAGAAAGAGATACTGCTCTTTGCACAAACTTAGTTGTTGAGAACTGACTTAAAACAATGTAATCATGCATAATTCTCAGTTTCTTTTGGGTAAATGAGTAAATGAGGTAACCATAATGGTTAAAGGTAGAAGGTTAGCTACATCACAACCACCTTGATACCATAATAAAATGAAAGGAAGATTGAACAAATTCTGCCACATAGATATTTATTAACAAATAGGCACAGGCTGGGCGTGGTAGCTCACGCTTGTAATCCTAGCACTCTGGGAGGCCAAGGCTGGTGGATTGCTCGAGGTCAGGAGTTCGAAACCAGCCTGAGCAAGTGCGAGACCTCGTCTCTACTATAAATAGAAAGAAATTAATTGGCCAACTAATATATATAGAAAAAATTAGCCGGGCATGGTGGCTCATGCCTGTAGTCCCAGCTACTCGGGAGGCTGAGGCAGTAGGATTGCCTGAGCCCAGGAGTTTGAGGTTACTGTGAGTGAGGCTGATGCCATGGCACTCACTCTAGCCTGGGCAACAAAGCGAGACTCTGTTTCAAAAAAAAAAAAAAAATAGGCACAGAACCCATCTTATAAACTTGAAGAAATTCCAGCTCTGATGTTTGTGTGTGTGTGTGTGTGTGTGTGTGTGTTTGTGAATGTGTATAAGTGTGCTCTCAGAAAACTTGCAAGAAATTTTCCCCTAAGGCAAATGTGACAATATTCCAGTGGTAGGATTGGGCTAACCATCTCATGACATCCAAGAACTTTCTTCATCAGGACACAAGATCATTTTAGAATTAAGCCTAGAAGAGTTTCTCCAGGAGGACAGGCCACTTGTCCTGCTAGATTCTTGTAAGGGAAAGGGTATGTTTTCAAATTATGTTAGGTAAACCCTATGTCTCGAATAGCACGTATTTTATTTACCATGAAGAGACCATTTCCAAGATCCATTATACTTATTAAAAAGCTACTGATTTTAGCAATGAAATCTGATTTCTAATATCCATTGTGCTAATTAATGAAGCATCTACTTATGATCAGAGATGAAGATAGTTTAAGTGCTTATAGTGGCTGCCTCTGGAGTATTGCCTTATTTTAATTAAATAATAGCTGACCATCCTGATAAAGGCAGCCTACTGTCTCTAGAGCATAACACTAACACAGTACCCCACTGTCTGTGCTGGAATAATTAAAAAGAAAATACAGACATCATAACAGTATCAGACTCCTTTGCTCCTCCATGCCTCTGCCTGATGTGTCCCTTCAAGTTTTGTCTAAAAGCCTGTAACCCTGATTTTTTTTTTTTTTTTTGAGACACAGTCTCGATTTGTTGCCCAGGCTAGAGTGAGTGCCGTGGCGTCAGCCTAGCTCACAGCAACCTCAATCTCCTGGGCTCGAGCAATCCTCCTGCCTCAGCCTCCCAAGTAGCTGGGACTACAGGCATGTGCCACCATGCCCAGCTGATTTTTTGTATATATTTTTAGTTAGCCAATTAATTTCTTTCTATTTATAGTAGAGGCAGGGTCTCGCTCTTGCTCAGGCTGGTTTTGAACTCCTGAACTCGAGCAATCCGCCCGCCTCGGCCTCCCAGAGAGCTAGGACTACAGGCGTGAGCCACCACGCCCGGCCAACCCTGATTTTTGTTTGTTTGTTCTCAGGGTGAAAAGTATTTTTTGTTGTTATTTTTGGCTTTTTTTTTCCTTCTCTGACTGTGAAGTATGTGGGGCATGCTTACTCATAATGACAGCAGGACAAGCTTATAAAAGCACTATAGTCACTAATATGATTCTTATTTTAAAGATGAAGAAAGAAATCTAGTCTTATGTTGGGAGTTATTATAGGCATTGGACAAAATGAGTTAGAGCGATCTTTTATAATCTCCATCCAACCCTCGGAAAATGTGAACACCTGTTCCATTTCAGGCATATGAAACAAATTTGTATCTATGCAGTCTTAGGCCACAGAATTTATTTTTCTTTCTCTTTCAATTAGAAGGTCTTTCACTATTCATAGATTCAAGTAAGTTTGTCCTCCTGTCCATCAGTGAAACGGAGTACCTCTGTAATCATTTAGAAACCCTATAGGGTTTTTTTTATTTGTTTGTTTTGGGGGGTGGTGATTAGATAATTTGCATACACAGGGGCAAACAAGAATGGGTTTTTGAATCCCAGAAGGAGAGATGTAGAGTTGTTTTTGGTATATAACTTGCCCTCAATTATAAACTGTTAAATAGTAGGAACCAAGCCTTCTTAGCCCCAAACCTGTTCTCCCTTTACTACTCCGCTACCTCTTACTCTCTTAAGACTTATGAATCTATGTTGCCTGTTGCCCTGTTAAGGATGCAAGAGAAGGAAATCAATATCTATTGAATGACTCCTTTGGGCCAGGCATTTTGCTATATGGTGGGGGCTCATTTAATCCCACAAATCTTTAGGAAGGTGCTGTTTTGTACATCAGGAAATACAGTTTCAAATGAGTTATATAAAAAGTTATGGCAGTCAATATTTAAGTTCAGTTGCTGGATTTTTTTTCACTATTTCACATCATAAATATTTAATTAGTTTCACATTTAAGTGTTTGAGAACTTATGGATTCAAATAGTCTAGAAAATTACCAGATGGCAAAATGTGTAAACTAGAACAATATTATAAAAATTTCAAAGTATACAACTTAAGCAATTTTGCAAACACAATTGCCAGAGGTTGCCATGGTGGAATTGAAATTAAAAGTGAAATTTATTAAAACAATAATATTCAATAATCATAAAATCAAAATATTTAGATTATATATATATTTAATACTTGTTCATTCAAAGATATATGATCTATCTCAGCAGAGTTTTTGTTTGAAAAATTATATCTTTGAAATGTGAGAAAGCAGATGATGGCAAATCTGAGACATGAAAAAGAAATGTGGCTTACTTTTTGAACACTCTTATTTATTCAAATTATATCAATGCTAATTTTTAATTTTCACTGTTCTCTGTGGTAATATGCCCCACCTAAACATACAAAAATCACCTTTTAAGATGAAAAATAAAAGATATGAAATATATAGTTCATCTTTGAGTCCTCCAATCTCATTTTGGGAACCCATTTGCTGAATGATGGCCTCTGTCACTAGTCGATTTCACTTATGTGACTTATAAATATTTGAGAACAAACAAACCAAAAAAAAAAAGAGAGAGAGAGAGAAATGGCCAGCTGCCAATAACAGCTGACAACTATTCAATAGGTGTTTAAAGGTTAAAAACTCCCAAAAACCCAGATGCCAATCTCCAACCATTTCTATTGTCAGTAAATCTCTTTCCTAGCTGAGATGCAGTTCAGCCACCACCTGCACCTTGAAAAGGAAGTCTTCTAAAAAATCCATGGATTCCTTGGCTTCTCAGTTTTCTTAAAGAGGAGTGAGGCTATTATCCTTTCATATGTTAAAGAGAACAATGCATTTATTTATCACCTTTTCAAATTCTTTCTTCATTCCTGAACATGATTTCCTTCCCGCATCAATATTTCTTAATAATATTTTAAACTTATGTTTTTAGTTCTTAAATCTACAGGTCTAAACTTTCTTTTTTCCCCTCAAAAATATTTTTATAAAACATCAAAGCCAGCAGTTAATTTAGTCAATGTAAGGAGAAAAATCTGCTAAACCTCTTGTTGACTCCAAGTACCCAAATAACTAGTTGATTTGTTTAGATCTTGGGTTTTTTATTTTTACTTTTTGGTAGCGTATCTCAGCCAGCATCTCTTGAAAGTCATAAAAAGAGTAACTTAATGACTATATTTGAGATTATGAAGAATTATTACAAAGAGTGTGTGCACCAGCTGTTTTCCGTTTCTGCAGTGAACAGAATTACAGTTGATAGTTTAAATTACAGAAAGCAAAATTTAAAGAATAAAGCTCAGAATAAGAAACAGACTCTTGTACCACCCTATGACTACTTTTAAGATGTTTATAAACTGAAGTTGAATTTAAATGATCATAGCCCTGTTCTTTTAAAATATTAGTTAAGGTTTTTGGTTATAAAAATGTCAAATTTTTCAAAGTTTCACCAGTCACATGAAGCTCATTCACATTAAGATTTGTCAATATATGCTATTGGAGATATAAGAAACAATTTAAGAGATACTATACAAAATGCATATTCAGTTGCTAATTGGGAAAAGGGAAGAGACCTTAGAATACATATGATTTTGAATCAGAAAACATTGCTGAATTTAGTATGGCATCTGGCACTGTGTTTGCAATCCAACAACTTTCAAATCAGAGGTTTGCTTCTGGTGGTAAATAAATGCCTAACCCATTACTGCATTGATATAGATTCTGGGGAAAGAGAGAAAGTAGATATCAATCAAGTGTCCTATTGATTTGAAGGAAGTACTGCAGATGCTTGCTAGGGGCTTTCTATTAGGATAATCTGCTTGCGAACAACTCCTTTTTGATTGGGAGATATCAGCTTAAATGCTATAAATTCATCTGGATGACACGAAGAGAGAAAAACTGAATGAGGCCATAGCATCAATTCCTAAAGTTCATTTAATGTTAATATGGTTACTTCATATATTACTCTAGGCAAGAATCTATCCCCTTTTTGATAAAAATGTGAATATTCAGATATTTTATTGGGACTATATACCCTATAAGTATCAAGGCCATGTATCATGGACCTGGGGTTGAGGGGAGGGGAGCAAAGTTCAGTCTTTATGGTGCTCTAGTCAATTACCTGGCAGCTGACTGCAGTTGCTTGATGTTGCTGAAACCTCTGCATGGTTATACCCTGTACTTGGATAATACGTCATAAATTGTTTTTGATAGCTCTAATAGCATATATTGGCAAATCTTTAATATGTAGTCACTGGACCAGCAGCAACATCTCCTCGGAGCTTGCTATAAATGCAAGTTCTCAGCATCTACTCTAGATCTATTGAAAGAGAAACTCTGGAGGTGGGGCTTAGCAATCAGTATTTTAACAAGCCCTCCAAATGGTTGTCATTTATGCTCAAGTCTGAAAACCACTTTCCTAGAGGTATTTACACAAACTTTAAGGTCTTCGCCTTAAATCATAACGAGAAACTACACTTCAAGACTATTCCAGGCGCAGTGGCTCATGCCTGTCTGTAATCCTAGCACTCTGAGAGGCCGAGGCGGGCGGATTGCTTGAGGTCAGGAGTTCGAAACCAGCCTGAGCAAGAGCGAGACCCTGTCTCTACTATAAATAGAAAGAAATTAATTGGCCAACTAATATATATAGAAAAAATTAGCCGGGCATGGTGGCGCATGCTTGTAGTCCCAGCTACTCAGGAGGCTGAGGCAGGAGGATCGCTTGAACCCAGGAGTTTGAGGTTGCTGTGAGCTAGGCTGATGCCACAGCACTCACTCTAGCCTGGGCAACAAAGTGAGACTCTGTCTCAAAAAAAAAAAAGACTATTCCAAAGGAGCTTTGCTAAACTCTGACCCCACAGCTCCTAGTAATTCCTTGCTCCTAGTAATTCCTTGCCGAATCTTAGTAGCATGTAGTCTACATCTACAAAGCCATCACTCCTGAGAAATGATCTGAGTCTTAAGAAAATTCCCAGAGCTAACTATAGGATGTGAGTCATGTGATGCCAAAATGAAAGGCTATTCATTCATTTAATCAACAGATATGTTTGAGCATCTGCTAAGCCCTAGTCACATATCTGAGGCAAGGATCTTGTAGTCTAAAAGAGAAATCAAGGTATGAGCACAATAATATAATACGTGAGGGAAAAAGATCAGTACCAACTCCGGGAAATCAGACTTAACTTCAAGGAAAACAAACTAAAGATTTAGCTGCTGGTTATTTCAATAATGAGAAGCCATAGATATTTTTTGAGCCACCATAAAGTGTGATATGTGGTAAGGTTTGGAAAGGTAAATTTGGTGACTATTCCCAAGAATGAGAAGGAAATGGAAAGGGAAGATCAGGTAAAATATAATTATAATAGGTGAGAAATGAGTAGGACTTGAACTAGTCTGGAAATAGAATCCAATAGATTTGTACCAATGAAAGACTATGAGATTATTTGTAAAGAAAAGGGATAAGTGGAACATGCATCTGAAGTTTAGGCACTAAAGAAATGAGATGGTTATATCATTAAAATTGAAATAAAAGATGAAGAACAGAGCTTGGGATGAGAAGCTTCTTATGTTATAAGCATGTTAAGTATGAGGAGCATACTGAACATCCAAATTAAGGGGTCCAGATTACAGGTAGGAGTCAGGGACTGTTCATAGTTCAGGAGAAAGAGAACAGGATCAGACATCTAAATTAAGGAGGAATCTACACAGAAGTGATTGTTGATATTATGGGAGGAAAGGAAATTTTTAAGGGAAAGCAGGCTGAAAGAAAAATTAAGTGGGTCACAGAAAACATGTTGCAGAATGGCAGTGTTTGTGAGTTGGAAGAGAGGTGTCCATGGAAGAGGTAGGCATAAGCAAAGGTGATATCCACCTGGAATTTACCAGTATGGGTGGTCCAGTTGTTTACGTCTCTTCTAATTCCTGATTGCTCTATTCTTATTGGTGTTCATGTTGATCGGGTTTTAAAATCTTTCTAAGTCTAGAAAAGACAAAGGACAATGCATGAGGATCTAGTTTTCACACAACTCAAATGTAGGGGAGCTTCAACACTTTATAGTACTTTGAAACAAACTGGAAAAGAACAGATTCCCAGAAAGAAAATAGTATATGCACAGAATAATGCTATAATCACAGTCTGGCTTAAAGAATCCTACCTTTGGCCTGTGACTCCTATTATACTCTTAGTAACATATCTATGTTCTAGAAATAGAATATTTACATGTCTGCATCTCCTACTAGAGTGGAACCTGCTGACTAATATTGTAAAGAAAGTTTAATATCTCATGGAGATACATGTGAATAGCTAATGGATGAGTATTTTAATTAAATATTAACTGATATTAAATACAAGCTTTATTATGTGCCATTTGCTATGATTTCTTACTCAAGTAAAGTGTTTACATAAACAAATGGTACCATTATAGGTTGGCTGTTGGCCTATGTGCATAGCCTTGCTATAACTAATATAATTATTATTTTTGGAGAAAATTGGATTTTGTTTATAATATGTACAGCTATATCCTAGTTGAAGAATAAAGAAAATACCACAATATGATGCATTTAGGATGATTAATACTTTCTAAAACTTTTTTCCCTAAAAGCTGCTTTTTTAAAAAAAAAAAATTCCATAGCTAAAAGTTTTTTTCCCAAAGATCCTATAGTAGAGTTGTTAGTTTCTTATATACCTATGTTAGCATTAGGTGCAATACACAATTTTCTCAGTTTTCCCTGAAAAGTTATAATCATAGAATAACTTCTAGATGGCTCAAAATCATCAGACTACTATAATTAACATACATATATAAATCTCAGAAGCTTTGGTGTCCCTGAAATCAAGATGAGTGTCCTAAAGCCATACAAAGCAGTAGTCACGAATATCCCTCTTTGATATTTTATAGCTCAAAAAAATTTTAAGTTCTATGCCTAACACAAAATTCATTTTATTCTAAACTTTATGAGTGTTTCAATTCAACTTGATCTAATAAGTAATACAGTGACAATCATCAGGGAAGCACAATAGAGAGCTAAGGATATTGCTATTGGTAGACTCAGCATATTGGCAGTATTTAGAATTGGAGTGAACTATGAATCTTTATATCTTATTCTAAAAAGGAAATTAACAAAAGAGAGACCATCCAGAGAATAAATGATTTCTTATTCTTAGAAACAACAAATGAGAAATTACAGATGCTATGTTAAAAATTAAGATTAAAGAGTATACATGATAGTAGTCCTCAAACATTTAAAGAGTTCTCATGTCAAAAGGGGGAAGAGTAAGGAGAGAGATTCGACTTTAGTACTGAGTTTCTTTTATTTATATTGTACTTTTTGATTCTTATGGACAAACTCAGGCCTAAAATCCAAGAACTGGCTCTCAGTAAAAAATTTATTATCCCAAGCTTGGTTTTATTTTCTCCTTAACAGAAAATCAGTGCAGCACACATAATCTAAAAATCATTCTTCCACAGTCAAGCTAGATGCAGTTTTCTTTCTTTTTCTCAACAGGGTAAAATGGCCAATGACAGGAATAGCTAAATGTAAGATTCAGAGTAAGAGCAACCTACTGTCCAAATATGTGGCTTTTATTAGCAGTCAAGATTCTCTATGATCTGTGCATCAAAAATAATGAAAGTCAGCATTTTATTACTCTTTTCATCGATTTTTTCTTAATGTTTTCACAACAACAACAACAATGACTAAACCAAAATATGACCCTTTATACCTCCAAACTACTTCCAGAATATTTGGCACTATCGAACTCTTAATGAAAATTAATGAAGGCTTCTTTTTTTTGGTCTCCCAGAAATGGGGCATTTGGAGATGTTTATGAAAAAACGTGAATGTTTTCATGTTCTGTTGTTTTCTTTGTAATGACGTCAATTTTACTTTGTTATTTTTTGACAGACAATAAAGATTACGATGCATACTTATCATACACCAAAGTGGATCCTGACCAGTGGAATCAGGAGACTGGGGAAGAAGAACGTTTTGCCCTTGAAATCTTACCTGATATGCTTGAAAAGCATTATGGATATAAGTTGTTTATACCAGATAGAGATTTAATCCCAACTGGAAGTAAGTTAATGTTTTCATTTGAGAATATGCATATTTGTATGAGTATCTGTATGGTCATCACTTTTTGCACAGAATTTTAATTTTGGGTTTTTTACTTTAAAAATTATATCTGTTGGTTTCCCAAGAAAGAAATGTTTTTGTGTGTTCATATGAAATTTAATTTTTGATAGCTCAGAGAACATCCTTCCTTCCATTGTTCTATAAAGCGTCTCATTTTATGAGCTTGACATTTAAAGAAACCCAATGAGAGATTTGTGTCTGGGAAAACTATTTCCAACATTAAAAGAAGCAAGGCCCAAACTCTATTCAAAGTGATCATTGGCTATTTTCATTTTCTCAAGGTGTTACCCAGCAATCAACAATTCTATGTGTTTTTGTTTTTGTTTTTCTCCACTCTCTTAGCCCAGCTTTTCCCGATTCTGGGAAGAACCGGGAAGAGAAAGCCAACCATTCTCATTTAAAGTATGAAAGAGAATCTCCCAGGGCTTTCTGGACCAAATAGCCTATTCATTCATTCTGATGCACTCTTTTCTCTTTTGTAGCATACATTGAGGATGTGGCAAGATGTGTAGATCAAAGCAAGCGGCTGATTATTGTCATGACCCCAAATTATGTAGTTAGAAGGGGCTGGAGCATCTTTGAGCTGGAGACCAGACTTCGAAACATGCTTGTGACTGGAGAAATTAAAGTGATACTAATCGAATGCAGTGAACTACGAGGAATTATGAACTACCAGGAAGTGGAGGCCCTCAAGCATACCATCAAGCTCCTGACGGTTATTAAATGGCATGGACCAAAATGCAACAAGTTGAACTCTAAGTTCTGGAAACGTTTACAGTATGAAATGCCTTTTAAGAGGATAGAACCCATTACACATGAGCAGGCTTTAGATGTCAGTGAGCAGGGGCCTTTTGGGGAGCTGCAGACTGTCTCGGCCATTTCCATGGCCGCGGCCACCTCCACAGCTCTAGCCACTGCCCATCCAGATCTCCGTTCTACCTTTCACAACACGTACCACTCACAAATGCGTCAGAAACACTACTACCGAAGCTATGAATATGACGTACCTCCTACCGGCACCCTGCCTCTTACCTCCATAGGAAATCAGCATACCTACTGTAACATCCCTATGACACTCATCAACGGGCAGCGGCCACAGACAAAATCGAGCAGGGAGCAGAATCCAGATGAAGCCCACACAAACAGTGCCATCCTGCCGCTGTTGCCAAGGGAGACCAGTATATCCAGTGTAATTTGGTGACAGAAAAGCAAGGGACATCCCGTCCCTGGGAGCTTGAGTGGAATCTGCAGTCCAGTGCCTGGAACTAAATCCTCGACTGCTGCTGTTAAAAAAACATGCATTACAATCTCTAGAACACGAGGAAAAACAGGGTCTTGTACATATGTTTTTTGGAATTTCTTTGTAGCATCAGTGTCTTCCTGTTTTACCATGTCTCTTACCATTACATTTTTGACTTTGTTTTATATGTCATTGGAATTTGTAAATTTACATTTTTTTTAAAGAAGAGACTGATGTATAGATAGAAAACCCTTTTTTGCTTCATTAGTTTAGTTTTAGAATGGGTTTTTATTTCCTTTTTTTAAAGTTTATTTTGCTTTTAACATTTCCTTGGGGTGCTTGGACAAATCTATCCGATGGGACAAGGAGCACCGGATCCTCTCTCGGGTTCTGCCTAGGATCAACTGGGCCACGTCGGCCTTCAGAGAGCAGTACAATGAAGGCCAGCATTGCTATTCGGGGAAGAACAAAAACATGAGAACACTTGTTCATAGGAGGGCCCTCCAGTCAGAGCCCTGAATCTCTTCCTTGTCCTGTCTCTCCCCACCTCTACCTTTCTAATGGCGGCATGATGTGCAAACTCTGCGGAGGGGTGGGGGTGGGTCTACCTGTCTTAACATTTAATTCACTGCTCTACAGAATACACTCTAGACCCAAAGGTGTGCTAGTCACTTGACAGTGACTACTACAGAGTACTAAGAAGAGAAGATCAAGGGCATGAAAATGGGGAGAGTGTTGTTTCCGTTTTTTAAATGAGTTGACGTACCCTTATATATATATATATATATATAAATATAAATATAAATATATATAAAGACAGCAAAACAAAACAAACAAAAAAAAACAAAAAAAGAAAAAAAAAACAAAAAAATCAAACCCTATATTTGATCACTTCCTGGAAAGGCATGAATGTGTTTGTGGCTATTTTTCTTTAATATTCTACTTCCTCTTTTCCCTCTATAATTTTTCTGCAAATGAGATTATGTGCAAATGCCAGGGAAGTTAACTCAAAAGGGTGAATCAACGCAAGTCAAAATGAAATTTACATTGAAGGCTTCCAAACCAAAGGGAAGGACAGGATGTGTCATCAAATATGTTTTGTCACCTTGTATTATACAAAATATTATTTTCTAAAAAGTCAGAGAAAATCTATGAAACTTATTATTGTGGGGTCCCTTGTATTTAAATGTTAACTCGCTTGTATTTAATTTTCAATGCTACATTCAAAATTAAGTGGTTTCAGTTTGTGAACATAAGCAACACTTCTTAATATCAAGGTGTTTAAATAAGAACTCAGGAGGTCAAATATATGGATACCAACCGAGATCAGTATTTTTAAAACAAACATTATTTCCACAAAATAGTTTTTAAAATAGATCAGAAAGTGTTTAAAATAATTAATTTTACTGTATAAAGAATTTGCTTTTTTAACTATATAATTCTATCTTTCAGAAAACAGAAAGCTGATGCTCCCAGGAAATTCATCCCTTACCATTTAGCTTTATGTTTGAAGTCAATGACATAAGCAGCTAATTCATATTCATGTTAAGGACAATGCAAAATCAATCACAAAGGAATCTTCAGAGGGCAGAGTTATTAAAAGAAAATATTACCTATGTAGCTTTTAGTTAAAAAAAATCAATGTGATAAAAACACTGATAATAGAACTTATCCATTAATTTAGTGATTCATTGTAGGAACTTCCATCCCAGTTATCATCTTTGGGCTTGTGTAGTGACTACTATATGTTTGGTGTATTCTTACCACCATATAATGAGAAAACAACTCTACAGTTTTGGTCACAATACTAAGATGTGAGCTGGCCACAAAAACAAAAAAATAAGGTATAAACTGAAGTAGAGTTCACTGGGGAGAGTAAGATTGAATTGCAAATGTATGAGAGATGAGTATAAGCATTTTGTAACCAAGCAAAGGTCTCAGTATCTGTGTGACAAGGTAAAGGAGCCTTGGGATGTGTATTGATTTTTATTTGCTTGAGAATGTTTAGCTCCCTGACAACTCGCCTGGGTCCTTCTCTACAATCTGTTCTTTATTCCCTTGCTCCCCTTGGATCTGTGTCACATTTTCCACAAACCAGGATGGAAGCTGCAAGGACGTGTAAAACTTTAAGGTCAGCTTTGCACATTGAGTTATTTTCAGAATTCGAGAAGGCCATTATTTACTTTGTACTATGGACACCTGTCAGGGACTGGTGGCAGTGAAACTTATTGGACTGGATTCCAAATTCCCCAGGGCTCAGAAAACTGTAAACATGGCAATGGCCTGGCTTATTTCTTTGTTTTTATTTTATTTTATTTTTTTAAAAAAATTTTAAGTGCACGATGGAAGTGTGGAATAAATGTAGAGAAAGTTATCAGACCACAGTCATATTTTAGGCATCCATAGGTGTTAATTTAGCTGTATTGGGAGTCCATTTTTTGTTCTATTTTTAGTGTAGATTTAAGCATTTTGAATAGCATGATTCAGGGATTGATGGATAATATTTGATATTCTCACAACTTAAGAAACTTCTTTTCCTTTAATGCTTTTTCATATTTAAAAAATGAAAGAAATGCAAAAGAAGCTACCTATGGCTTTAGAAACATTCCTCCCAAGTATTCCTCTATCAGCTCCATGTGAGAACAAATGAAGGAAACTGTCATGTGTTCACGTGCTCTATGTTTAACAAAAGCTCTGTTAGAACTCACAATAAAAAGAGAAAAAAATGTATTTCCCCTAGTGCTTAGGTTTCATCCTTCTCTTTTAACGGTGGGGGCTGTGGGGGATAAGAATATTCTAGTTGTAAAAACAAAGTTGAAAGTGTGACTATGTTAGCCAAGCTGGGAGAGAGAATGGACTTCCAGACTTGGACATGTGTGATGTTTGATTTTGCCTGCTTTTCATCAATCACCGCTTGGGCTCTGAATGACACATTATGGATTCAAAAGTCCATCTGGTTCTTTGTGTAACCTCTACTTGCTGCTTATGAGCGTCCTACCCTTTATTCTGGTGCTCAAAACTTTTATTATTTAATTTTTACTCCATTCCTTAGGTCTTCTATGCGCAGAGAAGACATTTGTATCTCATATAGCCAGCTGATTTGAGTTTAGATCAATTCTATAAAAAAAAAAAAAAAAAAACTAAGACATGATGTGTCGAGACCTGAACCTACTATATTTCTATAACTAAACACCTGATTGTTCAAACAGTAACCATTTTGTGATTATTACTTTCTTCGTAGTATATGTATTTGAACCATATCAACTTAATCTTAAAAATATAGATGGTGGTTTCTTCCGTATTTCATTATTATCTAGCATTTTATAACAAGAACAAATATTAACTGAGAGCCAACCCCTAAACTGTAAGTAAGTTTTGTTTATCCTAGAATAGTCATTAACTTTTCAGATATCATTCATGTAAATTGAGATTACCATTTCTAGGAAAACATTGATTCGTACATTTGTGAATTGTTTTCAGATTCTGAAATGATACCCTAGTTCTCCTTTTTCTAAGGAGTATTTTTTATCTTGTGCTAATTTCTAATTTCTTTCTTTTTTATTAGCTTAAGTTTATATTAGTCCCAGAAGAAAGCTTATTTAAATTTAAAGAATAACATCAGCATTGTACAAGTGAAATGACAGAATGGAACTAAGAATATGAGAATACACAGATGCAGAAGAGGAAAATCTCTTATTATGTCTGATCTAAACTTGGTCATTAATCCCATTATTGACATCGTTGATTAATAGAGGTGAAATATTGTTAAATATGTTAGAAATCCCACCTACAGACACATATTCCCTATTGCTGAAGATTTTTTTCTAACAACATATACTGTTATTACAAAGAGATGATGATGGGGCTGGGTTCCTTAAAAGGAGAAGCTTGTCAATGGAAGCAGAGGTTATTCTTCTCCTTATCTCAAACCTTTCCCATTCTATTGTTCTGAAAAAAGAAAGTAACTAAAGGTCAAATTTTGATTATCCTTAATAATAGACCTCAAACTTGGGTTCAAGGATACCTTTGATCTATAAAAACGATTAAAGAAAATGATGTAGCCCTAAAAATTCCAGACAAAATTGTTAATGTGTATAAAACTGTGTCTGTCTGGGTGTGACTTTCAAGACATCCATCACCTAAAAAAAGCTATTGATGTTTGGATTCAGAAAATATTCTCAGAAACTGATATTTAGATAAACCCATGTATCTTGCAAGCATTGTTGTGTATACCACGCCTTACCTTCATTCGTGAAAATTTAGGGGGTGATTATTGTTCTTCTAATAGAGGCAATTTCTCTTCCAAAATGGCCTTTTTGGGAGACTTAGTATATAGTGAAGAAAAACTTTGTATGATGACAAATAATTCATGTACAGATAAATAAGGATTGACTATTACTATTGTGATAATTTACTCATTTCTTCACTCATTTAAAAAATAGTTTGGGGGTAATATAAAATCATGTAATTTGGCAATGATGCCTTATTTCATTAAACTCCTTTATGATTTGTGTTTAATCATGTTTCCTACAACAAAATTAAGAATTCACTTAGTACAACCAATACAGGAAGAGAAGAAACAACCATTTGACATGTATTTCCAATAAAATAAGCAATTTTCAGATGCACACATTTAGAATTGGTTATAAATTTGATTTTCAGCAACTATGTTTTTTTGCCAGTTTCATGATTTTGATATGACTTTGGAGCAATATGAAGAATTTTGAGAATGAACCAAAGTGAGGTGGTGGTTATTTAGTTTTACTTTTTACTTGTGATTAGTAAGCAAGGCAAAAGTTTGTGCTATGTTGATAAATTGAGATATTGTCACAAAGAGCAGTAAGATCTGATTAAATTTGAATAAGGTAACAGGATGATATGATGATGGTGATGATGATGATGATTTCATTCTAATCCTAATCTTATGTGCCTTGTCATCATCAAACATCTGTCACATCCACAGAAAATGCCCAGACTAAAAGATAAAGAACTCAGATCCCATCACCCATTAAGTACCATTTCTTCCTTCTAGACTCAGAACACAAAACATCTCTCCATCTCTCCATTTAGACACATAAGATACATATATATGTATATATATGCATATATATATGTAAATTCCTCCTGCTCATTAGAAAATTTTTCCTTTGAATAGCCTCTGTGTCCACTGACAAACTTGTTTCTGGATTGCTTCATTAAAGTAAAGTAAGGTACTGTTGTTCTACCATTCACTACCTTCATTGATGCATCCCCCATGGTCCATTAAGTCTGAAAAGTATGCTCTTTTTAACAAAGGTGATCATTCTAAAAATATCATTACACTGTGTTCCCTCCACTACTAAATGAATAGAATCCAAAAAACTGCATATGAACTTGAGAGTATTACATGTAATATTGATGTTGTGTAAATTTTAATCTTCATAATCCAGATTACGTTAAGTTTCAAAGGGCATGCTGTGTCATTTAAAAAAACAAGATTTAATGTGAAATGACATTATTACATAGTGCATGAATATGTGGCAAAGTAATTTGGATCTATCTTTACTAGTCAATGAGAGATTAAATTTGGGAGATTGGATGTGAGTGTTTTAGGTTAATTCTCAACTGAAATGAAGACATCTTAATGTTAGGATACATGGGCAGTTGTCCATATTCCTTGCAGTATATGACCCTGTTAACTAGAGTCTTAGTGTATTCTTTCCACCAAAGTAGTGGAGGTATGTTCATATAATCTGCTATTGAATTGCAAAAACTTTTACATTTGCAGAGTTTGTGGGAACCCAAACAGGAAAGTGGATTTACTCATTTTCCTCTGCTGGTGTTCAAGTCATATTTTAAACTCAGACACTCTCAGATCTGTTCAACAGTCAGTAAAAAGTGCATTTTTACATAGTGTTTCCCTTTAGTTTTGCCTACCCTCTTTTGATTTTGTAAACTCTAGAATGTATGTAACTCATGTGTAGGTGATGGAGGCGCTCCTTTTTTTTCTTAGAATACTTACAATTATATATTTGGTTTTGCTTTGACTAGCAATAGGAAAATAGACAAATACAAGTGTAAAAATGAGAAATTTTAAACTCGAATTATAATTTGTGTTTTATAGTCGTTTCATAAGTCTGTTGCTCTCTATGAGTATGCTCTCTATATATCCTGTAAAAATAAATTTATATGTTACATAGAAATTCAAGAAATTAAATTATTTATTAAGCTACAAATGTTTCTTCTGGTTTCTACCTGATCGTAGATGAAAATAAATTAAATAATGTGTTGTTGGAAAATATGTAAGTATGTTTGTTAATTTGATAACTCTTGTTATACTTTTCCTTCCCTCTCTGTTTATGTCTGTATAAGCTTATAATTCTTAGGCCTAATTCCAATTGTGATTGTGAAGTAAGAGACTTAGGAAATGCCTAGTTGGCTGGAAAACAAAACAAAACAAAAAAGGAAAACCTTCCTTAAAAATCAAGTCCATTTACAGTCCCTCTTTTGTCCTCACTACTGGATTATGAAGAGGTTTGAATCACCAACTCAATCACTTGAAAGTCATCACGTTAATGGTCTTTTCAAGGTTAAATTCCACATTTTTCCTTTATCTATTTCATAAAATTCTTTGAGAAACAGAAATGAAAGGAACGATAACATGTGAGTCCTTCTTTGATGTTTCTCTTTCTTATTTCTTGCTCCCTAGGTATTTTGTTCCTTTCTTTTTAAGGTACTACTCACATAAAGACCTTAAAATAAAGTCCCCTCAGGTAATATTTTAAAGTGACCAAGATCTTTAATCATCTTGTTTTTCTACTCTGTTTGCATCTACTTGTAGTCCACAGTCATTCCTAAAGGGAAATGTTTTTGGCCTTACTTTTCATTTTAAGTTTAAGGTAAATAGCCTTTTTATTTATTGATTTGGGGGGAGGGAAATGGTGGTAAATCTTTCCATCACAGGCATACCAACTGAACAACCACACCCTTCTTAGAATGAATGTGCTATTTAAGAAGAATTTATATCTTAGAACACATTTTTAAGAAGCACTTATCAAAGATGAAGCAGAGATAAATCATTATGAAAATTTAAGGTAATAGTTTCAAAAAAACCCATAAGGTTATTTTAGGCTGGATTTCAAAGTAATTAACATATTTAAAATTTCATAAAGCCATTTCTACCTCAATAGGGTTTTTAAATGTGCGAAAATAACCTCTATTGAAAAAGTAAAACTTCATAGGGATCATGACTCAGTGTATAATTTCCATAGTATATTTTAAATTTTGAATCATATCATAAGATATGACCCATTATTAAAAATATCTGGAGAGAACGCTATAGCTGCAGAAAGTTTGGGAGTATTTGTGCACTTCAGACACATACATTTTCAGAAATTTTCAATTACGCTCATTGACAGGTGGTTAAAAGACTGATATTAATGGAACATCTTATCTCTAGAAGATTCCTAATATCAGATCTACATTTACTGGCAAAATAGAAACAGAGAATGAGGCAAATATTATAATAGTAGTGACCCAATCACTTACCACTTGGGATTTTTAGCATTAATGTATGGCCTGTCAGAGTAATTCGACCAAATTCCTTGATGAACTTGAATTTTCAATCACTACTTGATGCCCAATGACACTGTTATAAGGTGATGTAGGTAAATGCAGAATCCAGGTGTGTGTGTGTATGTGTGTGTGTGTGTGTGTGTGTATGTGTGTGTGTATACAGGTGGGGTAAGGTTCTGGAAGATAGAAAACATCTCAATTTAATCAATAGTTTAGCTAACTGCCCAAATCAGGGACTTTTACCCGCAGCGATATGTTAATTGATTTTGATGGTACACAGAGGGAGATTTTTGTTCAAATATTTATGTATTTGATTTAAAATTTGTAAAGATTTTTAAAAAATTTAAGTAGTACAGCAAACTCAATACTTTATGGATATTGTTTGTAGTTTTGCTTATATAGTAAAATAATATATACATATATGATTTAAATTAAAACATAGGTAAATAATAGTCTAGGAAAGGTAACATATGGCAAAAGTCATCAAGATTGTTTATGAAGGACTGGTTTATGAAAATCTAAGGCAGTCAATTTTCTAACCTCTGGCAAAGTAAATAAACACTAATAAAAAGTGAAACATCTCAAAAAATAGGGAGCAGAACATGCCAAAAGCCAGCATAAACAATAAACAGAAGTACAAGATTATGAAAATCAATAACTGGTTTAAATTAAGCAATGAAATATCCTAGTTCTCCTATTGTTCTTGGCAACAAAGAACTGTTTAGACAATTATGAACTTGAAAGGAAAATGCAAATCCTTTTTAGGTGGTCTCAGGCTGAAAGAAGCACCATTTCTCAGCATACTTTTCCTAAATGCAATGGGAAATTGATTACTAAACATTTTAATCTATGAATAAAAATAATGACTTTGGCATATTTGATTCTGTGACATAAAGATTGGTGAGGAGTGAAATAGTCCTTTCAAAGCATACTTCTAAGGGGCCTATTAGTAATAGTTAAAAATCCAGGGAAGATTTAAAAAGGCCCAAAGACCCAGAAATTCAGATGTAACTAACTGGTCTGGGATTTGTCCCAAATGTTAGCATTTTTTGTAGTAATCTCTCTAGGTGATTCTATAGGACAACCAGAGTTGAAAACTGTAGGAGCCAAACAGGTGGGTCTCAAATTTTAGACTTCAGAAGAATTGCCTGGAAAGCTTGTTAAAAATGGAAATTCACATTGAACTCCAACAGGACTGGAGTGGTGCACAAAATCTATTTACTTAACAAGCTTCTCATGTGATTCTAATGTGAAGTTTGAGAAACACAGGTGCAGCATTTGTTGTTTCTGTCATTAAAACTGTTGTCACTGTGTGGAAAGCAAAATTTAAGATTACAGCAGATAAATGTCAACATAAACTGACTCTTTTAAAAATAATTCCTCCCAAATTGTTACATCAAAACTCACAATGAATTCTTGATTTCAAAAAAGACCCGAACTATAGGCGATTACACTTTATTTGAAAATAACTCAAACAAGAGGAAAAATGAAAGAATTAGTCCAGAAAGCTGAGTCCAGCTTTGCCATGTAATATATGGCTTCAATAAAGCAATTGCACTCTTTAGCAGAAAAAAAAATAAGCTAATTAAAAACTAAGTGTTAGTTGACAACACATTTTCTAAGAAAATACAGTTGTATTGTCACTTCAGTTTTATTTTTAAGGGAGAAAAATAGCAAAATTAGACAGATGGCAAAGTTATTGGTTGTGAAAACAAATATATAAATATCAAATTAGTTGGACTTAATTAACAATTATTTTTCCCTCAAGTTAACAATTAATTCATCAAAAGATTAATAAAGAATTTTCCAAAGGATCTTTAACATAAGAATCGCTTATAGCATTTGTTAAAAGCATAAATCCCTGGCTCACATTCCAAAACAATTGAACCCCAGGAAATTTTTACAATCATGTAATTTTGTAATTTAGGAAACACTTTCCTAGTGAATGGCATAAAGTACAAGACTATATTCATATAGTGCCAATGAATTTAGTTAATTCTATGTGAGATGATCAGTTAAATGCATCATCTCTCATTATTTCAGCCAAATGACAACCTACACAACTGTGACAAGCCAGTTAGTTATTTTAGCCCTCAATCACTTATTCTGACAATATAGTTCCAGCCACATGTATTTATTTTACTGAGCTAATTTTGGCCTCTTTGTTTTGCCAGAAACGACTATCAGTGTTGAAGTTGCTAGCTTCTGTTTCCTAAGAAGGACGTATTATTTGATATAAAATTCTCACGAACCAATCATGTCCCTGGTCCTAAGTGCATATTTCAAGGACATGATTCTTGTTAGTTAAGAAAAAAAATATTCTTATACATCCTTCATAAAGTAGCCACATCAGAAAGTTTCTGGAGAGTTGGTTTTACATTTACACAGATTCCACTCATAACCTAGTGACTTCCATAGTCACTGTGCCATCTAGGGCTTTATAATACTAGAACATCAAAAAAAAATAGTCAACAGTAATTTATAAGGTGAAATCGAGGCTTTGATATTTCTACACTAAAGAGACAATATGCCAATTAAGCTTGATTTATTTTCAGAATGTATTCTGGACAAGAACAGTTATCAGCTGTGACACAGAGAAGCATTCAGTATACTAAATTGGTGAACATGTATGCATGCTTGTGTAATGTGTGTGCACTCTAAAAATACACCATCGATACATTTAAATAAGCTTACTCAGTATATGTGCAACATTAAATAAACACCTATGAGTTCCCAAGGTAATAGACTCCATCAGGAAATTACCCAGTGAATCATTTCTGCACAGGCTAAAATAAATACCCAGGTTTCTGTTCAACTCACTTTTCTTTAAAGACGTGCATTTTATCTTAAAAGAGAAAGTCAGCTCATTTTTACATTTCCCATAAAAAATTTTGTGATTGTCTCCATTTCCTATTCTTTCCATTGCATGGTAGCCCTGAATTATTTATTTATAAAGAATGCAGAGGTATTGCACTGAGCAACTATCATAAGAAAAGTCTGTGAAAGCACCAAAGTTATTACCATGGATTTCCTATCTTTTAGTCAATTTTATTTTTCCAGGGCTGTGAAATGACTTATTTTTTTCAGATTCCATTTAAATTATGTCCTTAGCAAATAACATGTCCGCAGCAAAACCTAACTTTAGAAATACAGTTACTGATAAGATTTTTTTTTAGTTTTCTCTTTACAGAATCGGTGTCATCACTGAAGTGAAATAGAAACACAATAGAATTAAGTAAATTTACAACTGACGATCTTATGAGTACTGCACCTTAAGTATTCTGCACCACGAGGTGACCTTGTATTCATAGTCATCTTCAAACGGGCATCTGAATAACTTGCTGTGTATCTTCATGAGAAAACTGGACATGGGGTGAGAAATCACAGGGAGGGGATAGCAGAGATTTCTTCTGGTGTAACGTTGGAGGAGTGTACTTTTGTGTTGATATTGCTAAAGATTTTACCTATGGCTTAGAGATAAGACTATATAGCTGACTGTAGCAAGTATAACATACTTAGCATTTGTACTTTCATGTTTAAGAGGGAAGGAGATCAGTCATTAAATATGAATGCTGCATATGTTAGCAATAGAGATAGTGATTTTGTAATTTTGATTGCACTTGCCTTAAATTTTTTTCCAAAAAGAAATTATATATATATAAACCAATATAGATGAGAATGGTTGAAGAACATTGTTTAGAAATAGGCAAGTTCTGCACTGATTATACTTTTTTACATAATTTAATGCATAACAGCAAAGTATATTTCCCAGATCCATGTAAAGAGTATATGAGCACATGATAACAGCAGTTTGTATAAGCACAAGGTGTTCTATGTTTAGATTAAAATTAACAATGATAACTTTTGGTGTGATTGCTTTAAATTTCAAAAAGTTGGATGTTTAAAGATAAATTTATTACTTGCATAAGAATATTTTTGTATAATACTGAGAAAGGTTTAAAAAATGGATTTGCTTTATGGAGTGCAACTTTCAGAGAAAATAAACAGGGTATGTGTCCAGTTTGTAAAATGTTTTCTTTCAAGATTACTCTTTCACTGGTTAAATGCGAGGATATGATGACTTGAAATACCTTTTTGTGTGAATTGAATAATACCACCAACAATAACAAAAAATAAAGCAATGTGAATAAGTTGCGTATGCAAACTTCTTTTAATCAATGCCAGTAGACCCTTGAAACAAAAGAGAATATCTATTTTTATAAATATCATACTAGAAATTATCAATGTGGTTTACCATTTGATGCATAAACATATATCCATTACAGGAAATGTATTAAAAAGTTTTGTCTTTTGGGGAATTTTTATTCTTCATTCTTCAGTCTAAAACTACATTTACTTTCTAATATTAAGAAGAATAAGACAAGTTAATAATAGCACCCCATACTTGTTAAATATTTATGACATCAAAACTAATATAAAAAGATAGATCTTGAATTTATAAGCAGTCAGTTCTGTGTGTATCTGTTAGTGAATATTTGTTATGTATATATTTATATCCCATAAAATATGGATATTTATATATATATATATACCTCCTGTGTGTACATATATATATATATATCTCCTATATGATATAACTGTACTTAGTTTAGATACCAGCTTTCAAATCTACAAATGTAATTGTGGGTTGGTTTGGGGACCAAGTAGTATCTACAAGGCTGCAAATGTCTCTTGAAGATTAAAATGAGAGATTAGATCATTTAAGGAAATGATAAGGTGAGGTAGGGGGATTTTCATATATGCTTTTTAAATATTATCCAGTAAGTGGTTTTAAGGAGGTTCTATAAACTCCTAATTAAAAAAAAATTAGAAACTGAAAAATAGCATTCTTTACTGGGAATAAGACTTGTGACAAGAAAACTAGAAAAAGAATCACATTTTTAAAATATGATGTATTGTATCTGCAGCACTATGGGCGTGTAAAAGCAATGGACTAATATAGATATTTTTTAAAGTTTGTAAAATATTTCTTCCAAGAAGCCAAGGGCATTAAAATGAAGACTTAACTTCTGGTATATCACAGATGTTTCTATACCCATGGTAAGTATTACTGCTTCTTAATGATGCACAGTTATTCTATATTTTGAACATCTGTGTAAAAGTTTGCAGTTATTACTATATTAGGTCGTGCCCAGAGGAAATGCCAACATCAAGAGTGGGTGGATGCAGTTGCTCAAAAAGTATTACAGGCATTTATTTGGAAAAGCAAAAGAACATTTCGATCAATAAAACAACAATAATGAAAACTTAACCCACAGAAGTTGACCCTTATGTGGTGCTTTTTCACCTATCCCCAATGGTCGTAACTAACATCACTGAATCAAGTATATGGACACACACTAACCCTAATTGTTTTTCTTATAATCCATCTATGAATTTGACTAAACTAACAATATAGTCCTCCTTTTTGTTCCATTTCTATGATCTCTGTCTTAAAAAATAAAGGAGGACACATACACACATGCACACACACAGAGTGGGTGATTTTTTTTTCTTCCAATGTTCTGAGCTTCCTGTTCCAGTGCTAGTAGGTTGTCACATAGATACAGTCCCAGGTCTTTATTGTGGTTACAGAATAAAATCTTTCTGTGCTGGTGTCAACAGATGCAAGGAGTCAGCTCAGGGAGGGACCACCTAGGTAGCACTTGGGTGGGCCTCCAAGGTTAAGGGTCTGAAAGTCTGATCTTGAGTTGTGTAAGTCTAGATCTGTTAACAGACCTAGGAATGATCATTCTTTCTTGCACAGACTCATGCTAATCAGGTATTTAATATACTGTCTTCAAATGACAATTATTAATTTTGGTCAAAAAGACAAGAATGTTCTTGTTACCTTGCAGGAAAGCCAAGTCATAATCAGAAGTTTGTTTGGGAAATGTGAACTCATAATGAGGAAAGTCAATAGAAAGTACTTAATGTCAATTTTTGTGACACATCTATCCCTAGCACTGAGAAATAGGTACTATTCTAAGTCTCTTTTCTGGATATTTTCTTCCTTAAACAGAGCTAGAAAGAAGAGACAAATTCTGACTATTGGCATTTTCTTATTCTGGATTCATAGGTGCCCCTTACCTTCTTACTAAACAGTATAGCTTTAGATAGAACAATATAGTCATGCCTGGTTCTTCCTGCCTGGAATATGGGTGTTAACAAAACTCCTCAGCCATCCATTTATAATCCCTGAATTTCATATCTGTAAAAAAAAAAAAGTAGACAGTAATACCTTTCAGGAGGGTAAACTGTAAAACTTTAGTCGTTCCTTGCTTCATTCATTCATTAATGCCAGGCATTGTTCTAGGTGCTGGGGACATGCTGGAGAATCAAATAGACAGTATTGCTGACTCATGGGTCTTACTCTCTGGTAGAGGGAAGACAAAAGGCAAATTCCTTAATCAATAAGAAAATTTCAGACAGTGATGCATGCAATGACAATATAAATTAGGAGAGTGTTATAGGAAGTGACTATGTGGAGAAGTTAACTTTCATAAAGTCACTATGAAAAGCTACTTAGAAGGGGTGAAATTATGGCTGAACTTAGAATCAAGAGGAGAGGACAGCCAGGAAAAGACCTGGCATTAACAGCTGTTCAGTCCAAGGGACTGGCTAATACAAAGACTGTGAGGCAGAAATGAGATGGGTGCGTTGGAGGAAGAAAAGGAAGGGTCACCATTGCTGGGTCATCATGAATGCAACTTAAAAGTAATATATATGGCGTATTATAGTAGGTGCTAAATAAAGGATAGCTAATATTGAAAGCAGCTCAGGGATCAAAACTTTTCTTATGTTAATGTTTAATGAAAATATGTGTCATATGTTTTGATTCTACCTTTTTTCCCCTAAAATATGTTTGAGTTGTAGTTTATCACTGATATCCAGGAATGTATTTCATAGGTTGTAATTAAGAGCATTTATCCTCACACCTCTAAGTATTTCACCTAATCAGCTGTAAGAAAAGCCAAAACAAGGCCCGGCGCTGTGGCTCACGCCTGTAATCCTAGCTCTTGGGAGGCCGAGGCGGGCGGATTGCTCAAGGTCAGGAGTTCAAAACCAGCCTGAGCAAGAGCGAGACCCCGTCTCTACTATAAATAGAAAGAAATTAATTGGCCAACTGATATATATATATATAAAAATTAGCCGGGCATGGTGGCGCATGCCTGTAGTCCCAGCTACCCGGGAGGCTGAGGCAGAAGGATCACTCCAGCCCAGGAGTTTGAGGTTGCTGTGAGCTAGGCTGACGCCACGGCACTCACTCTAGCCTGGGCAACAAAGCGAGACTCTGTCTCAAAAAAAAAAAAAAAAAAAAAAAAGAAAAGCCAAAACAAACCAAAACATCCACTGTTTATGGACTTGACATGATATTTCAGAGCCATGGGCTAGTTAAGGGTCTATATGGTTCTTGAAGGGAAGAGGGGCAGCAGAAGGTTGAAGATGGGCATGTAATGCCTGTCTTTGAACCGATGCAATAGTCTCCCACCTCTCGCCTCTCCAAGATGCACAAGGAAAGATTTAGGAAGGAAGATACGTGCAAAGAGGCCTGGGAGGAATGTATTGATTTAGTTCTCTATTGCTCCATAACAAACCATCCCTAAAGCTTGTGGCTTAAACCAACAACCATTTGATTATCACTCATGTGAATTGACTGGGATCAGTTGCAGTCAGCTGGGTGGTTCTTTTGCTGGTCTCACTTAGGATCTCTCGTGCAGTGGTGGTCATATTGGAGATGGGTATAGAGTCACGTGGAGGCTAAACTGGGATGCTGGAATAGCTGTACTTCTTTCCCTCTCTATGTAGTTCAGAGCCTCTGTTTTCCACTTGGCCCCTCTCCACCTGGTCTCTCCAGCTGGCCGCTAGACTCCTTACATGACAGCCTGAGTTTCCCACAAGGACATCAGTGAAGGTAGTTAGACCTTCTTAAGGTTTAGCAAGACTTTCACCACATTCCATTGTTTAACATGAGTGAAGTCAGAGGGCTAGCCTAGATTCATTGTGGGAAGGGGCCACCCAAGGTCATGAATTCCGAAAGCTGTGGTTCATGGGGGCCATATTTTGAGACTGGCTCCCACAGAATCAATGAGAAAGACAGGATTTGTGGGGCCAATGCCTCTGTGTAGAGCCCAGCACATGGTTCCTCCTCATGGAATGACTGCATGATTAGTTTTGAGAGGCAGGAAATCTGCAGCTGCTTTTAGCATCTAAGCAAAACTGTCTAATCTCAAATGCTCATTACCACCACCAAATTAAAAAAAAAAAAAAACACAAGCAGAAAATGTTCTCTTCATTCCTCTATCCCTTTTTATAAGGGTTCTTTCTTATTTTAGTCAAAACTTGCTTGCTCTGCATACAGGAGAAGAACACGGAGCCAGCTATTTTGGGGAGACTTTATATTGAGGTTTAGTTTTCACTGGTAATAAACTAACAGTAAATCTCCATCAGCAAGGACCCCAGAAACTATTCCCTAGATAAATAAAGATTCAGAGGCACACAGAGTTAAATTATTTCTTACCTGAAGTCCTCAGAACTGGGTACAAACCATATAGATGCAATTCTCTAGCCAAGAGGTCATAATAACCTTTTCGAACAAGAATGGAAAAGTTGAAGCTATGTTAAATTCTCATTAGCATTTCTTTGATCAAATGTATATTTTCCTCCCTTTCATAACTTTTTTTTCAAATGCAAATATGTGCTTAAACATTAGCCACTGAGCTGCAACTGGGAGAGCATCCACGGAATGTTTAAATATGCAAATCAAACCTCAGAGAGGAAAAGATGAACCTTAGCTACTTGGCTCTTTTGTACACGGCAGCAAGCAGTGGAAAGTACAATTAAATAGAGTCTCTCTGAACTCCTCAATCAGGATGTATGTATATCAGCTGAACTATAAGCGGCTGTGCTGCCAGAAGTCTTAGCAAAATGCCATGTGTGCCCCAGAGAGATCCCAAATGGAATACAGTTGCAGTTGAATTGAGATACCATTAAGGAAAATGGCCCAAATCTGTGTTCATATAGATCAAATACAAAGTTTTGTTTGAAACTGGGCTCAATCCTTTCATTCTGTAGATGATTTTTAAAAGTAAATATGGATTACTAATATAAAACAATGAAGGTAAAGGTTTGTAGGAGTAAATCACCCAGTTCAAGAAAGAGTGATATTGGGCCAGGCGTGGTGGCCCATGCCTGTAATCCTAGCACTCTGGGAGGCCAAGGCAGGAGGATTGCTTGAGGTCAGGAGTTCATGACCAGCCTAAGAGTGAGACCACGTCTCTACTAAAAAAAAAAAAAAAAAAAGAAAGAAAGAAAGAAATTAGCTGGACAACTAAAAATATATAGAAAAAATACGACTGGCATGGGTGATACATGCCTGTAGTCCCAGCTTCTCCGGAGGCTGAGGCAGGAGGATTGCTTAAGCCCAGGATTTTGAGATTGCCTTGAGCTAGGCTGACACCGCGGTACTCTAGCTAGGGCAACAAAGTAAGACTCTGTCTCCAAAATAAATAAATAAATAAATAACAGAGTGATAGTTACTAAAATATGGAGATAACTTTTTTCAAAAATATGAACAAATGCAAATAAATCTACAGATACCAATTAAGTGATACCCTAATTGTTGGTGAGGTCCCCGAAGAGATGAGGAAATGGGTATGCTTATTAACTCTAGGTGAAAGAGTAATTTGGTACCGATAATCTCTTTAGGGTGAAAAGATGTGTCAGTTCTCACCTACTTGAAACCTTTGTTTTTATTTTAAAGTCTGTTTAATAATCTATGGCCTACTAAACATTTCACTGAATGCCTTCTTTAGGGTGTTTGGAACACCGCACTACTGGAAACCTGCATTTCAAGTTGGCATCTTCACACACAGAAACACCCTTTCCTCTAATTCCCTTCTGCTCCCTTCTAATTATCCTCTCCCTGTCTCTTCTTCTTTTTTCTACATTTTTAATAAAAACTAACATGATATATAGAAAATAATACAAGCTTTGAAGTTAGGGAGACAGTTTTTAATCATGGCTTCTGAACTTGTTATGGACCTTTATCAAATCAGTTTTAATCCATTTGAGCCTCAGTTTTTCATCTATGAAACAGAGATAATAATGCCTACCCTGTAGTGTTTTATGAATATTGAATTTCTATATATTGATATGACGCACAGAAGGCATCTAGGTGGGTTATGTAATGCTAGCTGCCACAACAATTTAAAAAAATATCCAGTGGCCTAACTTACAAGAACTTAATCACTACAGGTGTTCTAGTCAGCCAACCCATAATCCTGAGGGTTAGGATTTTTCCATTTGTAGCTTTACCATCCTATCCACTGGGACTTACATAGGCTATAAGTTTGTACAGGGGTCCTCAAACTTTTTAAACAGGGGGCCAGTTCACTGTCCCTCAGACCATTGGAAAGTGCGCACTGTGGGCCCTGGACAAGTCGGCTGTTAAGCAGGACAGGCAGCGGTGGCAAAAACACCTGGATAAATGTCCTAGGCGCGACATGTGGCCTGCGGGCCATAGTTGGAGGACACCTGTTCTAGAAGCTCACTCCACTTGATTCCTAAAGGGCCCATGTGGAAGTGATACATCCCTTCCACTTACACTCCTTTAAGTCAAAACTAGTCATTTGGTAATACTTGAATTGAGTGGGCTGGAAAGGTATAGAATGTGGTTGGACAGCCCCTCTCAGCAACAACTCAATGTTACAGAAGTCCCAATTTATGATGGACAGCCATCCATCCACCACAGTCAGCCTCTCTGATCTACACACATCCCTGCACACCCTTCTCCCCACAAATAGAAAGCACCCTCTTGCCTCCTTAGGAGGCAACCTGAATTACCATCCACCCACCTAGTCTCTGCTTCAGCTGAGTCTTAGGTCAAAGGCTAATGAATCAGCCTCTTCATCAGGGGTGTGTGTGGCTTAGTTACCTATGGAATAAAATACAAATTTTATGCCCCTTCCTCACCTCCAGGATACAAGGGTGGAATAAGGACATAAAACATCAATTCTAAAAAATTACATTTGTTAAAGAGAAGAATGGGAAGTACAGCAAGGTTATTGATTTATAGAAATTCTGAAATCCTGGCAGGCAAGCCTTGTAAAGATTCCAGCCTTCCACCCTAGAAGTGAGTAAAGTCTTGGATTAGACCCTGATTCCTTTTTCATATAGAATACCATTACCCATTGCTTTTATATATCCAATGGCTCCACCCTTTTGGGGGATCTTTCTCATCCATTGTCTTCAATGGTCCCATGTAACATAGGCACTGAGCATGCCCTCCTGGAGGCCTATATGCCTTTTATAGCTGTTTTTATGCCTATGTAAATTTAGGAGTCTGTGAGTAGTTTTAACTTTTGATTAGTCAAAAGCTCTGACCACTATATAGATTGATGGTCTTTTGGCAATACAGTTCCTTCAGCTACCTTATTGGTTTTGATCGATTGGCTCTTAGTCCGATTTGCTTGTAATCATATTCAGAGTTCTTTTCCAGACAGAATTCTCACCCTTGATCTAACTCTTTCTTGCCTTATCCCCTTGCCATTCTCTCCATTTAATTATGACTACCTTGAGATTATCTGAAAGAAAAGGATTAAGTGGAAAGAAACATTCACAGTCTGATCTTTGCCAAAGCATTGAGTCCCTCCATTTTAATAAGAAGTCCAAATGGACATTTGTTGCTCAAACATCCTTGAGTTTTATCTTTTGTTTTTTTAGCCCTATAAACAATTTGCTTTTCCAGCCACATAGTGATCCAACTTTCTGGACTCTTTGCATTCCCTTTTATTTCTGTTCTCATGCTAGTTCTAGCATAAGCTCAATTTGTGTGTATGTGTGTGTATAATTGTTAAACACAGCACGTTATAGCCAACACACACTACCATATTTTCCTACTTCTTTGCTTAGGGCCAGTGGCCCAGTAGGAACGTAATCTTCCTTCTGAGGTATCACAGGCAACACTTTTACCAAATGTTTACCACTGCATTATGTGTGGTTCCACCTTCCCAGCCTCAGAGAATTTCAACACTACCCTCCAACTGCCTGCTAAGCCAATGATACTTATTTAGGCTGGCAGTAGCACCTGACTTTAAGAAATTAATTTACCTATTTTTAGAGTAATATATTAATAGATCATGCTAAATGATGTAACAAAAAAATCCCCAGTGATTGATATAATGTAACAAAAAAGTAAATGATGTAACAGAAAAATGTCAGTGGTATAACTCAATAGAAGTTTATTTCTGTCTTTTTGAATAACCTAATGCTAATGTCCCTAATCACCCCACAGACTTATACAGAGCAAAAACTCTTTGCATCTTGTGGTTCCATAACCTCCTAAGGCCTCAGAGTTCTCTCTGCATTCAGCTAGAAAATGGAAGGAAGGAGTTTGTAGAAGACCCTCCTGTTTCTTAAAAGCATGGACCTAGAAGTGCCATTCATCCCTTGTGCTAATATTCTATTAGAAATTATATGTGGTGGTTTGGGTTCTGTAGGATGTAGACCTACTTCAAAATCTTGTCAATGAAGATTAACTGAGAATCATTTTAAAGGCAGGATTATGGGTAACTTCTCTGCATGTTTGTCAATGCTGTAACATTTTTCTAAAATCATACAGGCAGTTAATTTATTTAAAAAAGCATGCAAAAACACTCAATATACCATTTAGAATATATTAGGTACTCAAGTAAATATTAGAATATCTTAGATCTAAACCTGAATTACTAAGTAGAAAATATATTTAAGCCATGCAATGCAATTGATGGGACCTTAATTCTCCTTTACTTAGAGGTTAATTGCTGTAAAATTGCTCTAAAAAAAGGAGAAATGAGGGCAGAGCAAATTCACTCTTCAAAGCTGAATGCAGATTGGGAATCTGCTCCATTGATGTTCAATATACAAGAAGCTGGTAATTATATTTACATGGATGAGACTTGCCTTATCATGTACAAGATTCTTGCTAACATTTAAGAGGAGAAATCCACATACCCTAAATGCAGGCAATTTATCATTGTCTTGGTTCACTGCAACCTAAGGACACTTCTTTGTCTCATTTTCTACTTATACCAAACACACACTTAAAATGTTCTGTATTGCGGCATTGCACTATTTTCTCTATTCTTTCCCTTCTAATATAAAGAATGACATTTTGGTGTGTTTTTTGTTTTGTTTTGTTGTTGTTTTTCACATCAACCTCTGTTTAAATGCTTTTTGAACTCATTCATTTGACAAACATTGTTGAGTTTTTACAATGACCAAGGCATTTTGAGAATCCAGTCTTATAAAAATATGCTCACTGACTTTAAGGATTTTAGAATCTATGACAGAAATTATATGACCACTTACAACATATATGCTTTGAAAGAGATTAATTTAAGCTAGTGTAATCAACAAAGGCAACATTAGTTGCCATTTGACACAGGATTTGAAGGCCAAGATTTGAGATGTGCACAGGGAATTACAATGTATCAAAGGATAATTTTCAAAATGTTAAAAACATGATGCTCCTACAATACAGAATGAGCATGTGTCAAAGATTTAACTCACTGATGAGAGAATCAGCAGGATAGTAAAAATAGTTCAAAGGAGAGTTTAAAAACAGACATTTGTATAGACACTCAGTAAGTCAAATGAAATGCTGAAATGAATTTACTAATAGATAAAAAATTAATATACTACAGGGCAATAAAACTGTATCCTTTGAAGTAGTCTTTTTTCCTAAGTGGAAATTTACAAGTAAACATGTAACTTCAGAGCCTGGGCCCTGATCAGTAGTAAATAGTAAATCAAACAAAGGTACAATCTTCTGGGAATGAAGTAATCCTTGAATCAGCCTGTCAGTTAATGCTTCACTATGACATCAAAATGACATGCAGTCACTCTTTTGTCTAATCTCTAAATTTTGAATACTTTTTCTTAACAAGGATAAATGTCATAAACATGGCTACAGAGGTACATTTTCAGAGAATGGCACAGAGATGAAGAGTTGGCAGATTTTTTTTTTTCTATAAAGGGACAGAGAGTAAATATTTTGGACTTTGGGGGCTATGTGATCTCTATTGCAGCTACTTATGTCTGCCATTGAAGGGTAAAAGGAGCAATAGGTAATAGGTAAACAAATGAGTATGACTGTGTTCCCATAAACCTTTCCATATAGCTACTGAAATTTGAATTTCCTATAATTTTTAAATTTCACAAAATATTATTCTTCCTTTGATATATTTTCAATAATTTAGTAATGTAAAAACCACTCTGTAGGCCATACAAAAACAGTTGGCTTAGAGGGTTGGATTTGATCTGAGAGTCATAGTTTGCTAACTCTAACATAGAATAACTGAAGCAACAAGTTACTGTTTTAAATCAGTGGTAAATAAGATAGCAAAGAAGTTGAGATTCGAAAATGTATGACATTAATTTACTCCACCATTCAGACACACAGAGAGAAAGGTAAGGTTTCAATTTGAGCACTGGTGGGGGTTTGTTAAGTGACATAGTAATGCCTTTGTAAGATTAATATGAAAAAAATGTTTTAGAGAAGGTGCAGGAGTGAGAGATCAGAGATAAGAAAACTAGATAAGAATTTTTCATCAGTTATGTTTCAGGAGGTACCCATGTTGTCCAGGGTGTGGCCAAAGAAGAATTTCTCAACAGATTAGATGCACAGGGCTAGAGAGAGCAACTATTCAAAGCTTACAGATAAGATTCAAGCCAAAGACATCAAGAAATGAAGTGGGGTTTTTTTTGCTGGAAAAGGAGCATAGTGACCATGTTGGTTGTAAATCAGCTGAGCCGGAGGTGTCCATAGAATTCTAGCTGTAGACATTTAGCAGATCATTGGGGTTGCTCAAATGGACTTTGGGAGGTAGTACTTATGGCTTATGGGGGGGGTGAATATCTATGAGAAATTGCCTTAGTTAAGGGATGGTGAGGGACCGTAAAAATGGATGAACTGTTCAAAGAACACAAAGCTTGATAATCAAACTAAAGGCAGAAGCTGGTATATATGGTGGTTGTTGGGGTGACGAGGGTAGAGTGTGGCTTAATGGAATGCAGGATGAAAAACTAACTTATTCCAAGAAAAGAATCTGAAAATCTGAAAAATTAGGATTGTTTAGAGTTATAGAAGTTAGATCTTTCATTCATTCTGAAGGAGTCCAAAGTCATATATTGTTCATGGACACTAATTTTATTTTTGTTTGTTATATTTTCAAGGATTATAGATTAGAATTTAGTAAATGAATTTCTAGAGTTAAGTGATTTCCTGCTAACAGGAACAGCTAGTGGAGATTTTAGAAAGAGACTCAACACTCATCTCTAGTTTCTTACAAAGTAGCATGAAATAGTGGAAAGAAATAATTCTGATTGGTTGTCTTGCTAATTATATAAACTTTCCAATGCCATGCAACAATTTAGGGCTTTTGTCTCTTTATGCACATAGAAAGGGTTCTCTAAAATTCCTTATAAGTCTAAAATTCAAAGATTCTATTTTACTTTTCTTATGTGTAAGAACAGTCCTGTGTAATCCCCTAAAAAAGGACAGTGAAAAATTGCATCTACAGCTTTGGATTCAAACTCTGAATCCCCAAGGAGTTATATGTATATAACAGGGATCAATAAGGCTTTTATTTTAATACTTCAATATATTTCACTACTTTTAAATCTAAATACAATGGCACCTGTATCTGAGCAAGCACTTGAAAGACTAATATTTCTTGTTTGGTGCTAAAATGTTATTGATTCAGGAATAGAATATTCTCATGCAGACCAGAAGCTCTGATTGGCATCCGTCACACTTTGACATCCAAAACTAATAAAAGGAAACCTTTAGGAAACAGAGTTGGGAAACTACTGGTCATAATGGATCCAGATGGAATTGCTGCAACAATACCAACACCTAATGAGCAGATCATTACTCAAAGCCTGACATTGGCAACAATTCCAGCATATGGGAAATCATCATCGACTCTCAGAAGATGGGAATACTCCACAGCTGGGGTTTGCTTCTGCTAAAAGAATACCCTTACACACACAATTCGTCACCTGGCAGATAAGAGAGAGGGAGATGTCCTGGATGTACACAAGTATTGAGAGAAGCTTCTGATCATCACTGAATAAAAGGGCTATAGGACTACATGGTCACTTCTACATAATAAAATAAAAGATAATAAACTAAATTTGGAGCACATTTTAACTTTTTAAAAAGGATTTCTACACATATTATCTAATTTAATCTACATAGCAATAAGTTGATCAGGCAAAAAGGGAAGGTATTATTATTTCTGTTTGACAATGGAATAAACTGAGATTCACAATGGTAAAAGGCTTGCCCAAGATATCACAAGTAGTAATCCTGAAGCTGGGATATATTAGGAATCTATTGCCACACTGGTACTGTGTAACAAACAACCACAAAATCTCTCCAGCATACAAAAACAAATATTTTTTGACCATACATCTAAGGTGCTCTGCTCAGCAGCTCTGTCAATCTTAGCTGGGCTCACTCATATGTGTAGGGTTTGGCTGACTGGTGGCTGATGTAGGATGGCCTTGGCCAGAGTGACTGGAGAGACTTAGGACTATATCAGTGTCTTTTATTTTCTAGCTCATGAGCTTGGGTATGTTCTCTGGGCAATGGCAAAAGAACAACACAACAAGCAGAAACACAGAAGTGCTTTGCCAAGCTTCTGGTAACGTCCCATTAGCCAAATATATCATATGTTGAAATTCCAGAACTCAGAAGCAAAAGGAAAGGGTTAAGAGTTGGGCTCACTAATATCCACCAATTGGAACATCAACCAATGTTTTCTGATCCTCTTTTTACCTTTCTAATGTGTATAGCTCCCAAACTGAAGCTCAATTTTAAGGGAAATAGCTGGCCCTTAAAGAATTAATGTGATTTCTACTGAGATGTACTACTGCATGGCAATTAATTTGGTCATTCTTTATTTTCTCCTTCACTCAAAATATGTATTCCCTGCTGTATGCTAGGCACTGTGATGAGAAGCTTGCTATATATAAATGAATAGAGCAGTCACTTCAGCTTTTTTTTTTATAATCGTATATCAAACCTTTGTGTTTAATCATGTTAGTATAAAAGTTCATCTATTTAAGACTCCCAGAATTCGATATTCCAATATCAGCATGTGAAAAATAAAGGGAAAAACAGGTTGTAGTTCAGTTGAATGGTTCTGCTCAATTATCCCACATAGCTCCTGCAGCAGCTGCCACATTCTTCACGGTCTCACACACCCAATGCACCTTCAATTCTTTCTCCTCCCAGCCCTGAGCCTACTCATAAAGAAAGCTCTCTACCTGCTGCAATATGCCTGCAACTACCTCAAATCACAAAATTAGTTTCTCATGCTGAATGGGTCAGGTGGAAAAAGTAGGGGCATTTCTCCCCGGGTTCACAGATAGAATGCTATGTGCATCAGCATGTGAGAGCTGGAAAAGACAGACTAAGGATATTCTAGTTCAGCCATTTTCAAAATTTGAATTATTTTCATTGTAAAGCAGTGGAGCTCCCTTTTTAAATGTTCAAATGAAATCTTTTGCAGGGCCCACGACTTAGGATAGATAAAGACAGGCTTTGTGTGCTTAAATTGGAAGTAGAGTGTTCACAGCCCAGCCCTCTCAGCTTGGACCAAGCTAAAACTAATGGAAGCATTCTGAAAGAAATCAAGTTTTCCTTACATAACCTTTGTCAGTTTTGAAGAGCCTAATCTCCCTGCCTACCACCCTGCCATAACACTCAGAGTAATGCTAATATGTGGCATGCATGTCCCCACCCCAACACCTGTCCCCATGCAAACATGACTAATCAAGTGCAGCACCATTTCTTACTGACCTGAATTTGGTATCAAAGTTCTCAATGTAAAACTCAGGAAGTTCACTATTTATCTGTATAAACTGAAGTTTGCACTCAAAATGAAATCTATTTACAATCTCTATGTGAGTCTTTCTGTTCACATACACGTGCATCTTTCTTAGACACACATTACTTGTTTTATATTAATTACTCATGTTCCCTGACTATCCACTCAGGTGAACAAGCTATGAGCTCTGTAGAGGTTGAACTAGGCAATTACACAATCAGCTCTTAGAATCTCAACCTCTCTCCTTACCCAGGCAGATTTGGTCTTGAGAAAACATCCTCTAGCCACAGTCTAGCAACTCTGAAAAAACAAATACTGGTGGATATGTGGGTGTTTGGAGAGTCATTAGAAACCAGACCTTGAGAGATCTTCACTAGTTTATATTAATAATACTCTGAGGCTGACTGAGGAGACATTATTTCTTCTTTTGGGATACAAACCATTTTGTATTAGAAATGAAATGTTTATCAAAATAGTTTATAATTCTACTTTCCAACAATCCAAAAAGTATTTTTATCACTCTGTCCCTAAAGTAGTGTGAACTGAGAAAGAAGAGGTGAGTGGCATCTTGGTGAATTTAAGGTCTGGACATTATCTTTGAAAGTCTTTATTTTCTCAAATCAGTTCCACTTCCCACCTCTCCTGACTGCTCAGTGGCAAAATTGTGGGCTTTGGAGTTAGTTAGACCAAGGTCCATCTCTAAGCTCTGCCTTTTGCTTGCCGCATTGTTTTACTATTTTGGGATCTCAGAAAGTCCTATGATCCTAAAGTTTCAAAGTATCAGTGCAGTAGCTCTGAAGTCAAGAGACTGAAATTCTAGTACCTGATGTGTGCCTTAAAGAACCCTGTGAACTTCAGTGTCTTCATTTATCAAAGAAGATTGGGTTTGATATGCCGTGAAGCAGCCACTAGAAGTGTACCACTAAGATTTTCCATCAAGAGAAAACTCACCATATGGCTGAAAAGAGTGCAGTTCTTCCCATCTGGCTTAGCTTTTGATCTGAGGCCAGCAAATCACCAGCAGTCCCAGACAGTGACTGACCATGGTGGGAGTACTAGAGCCTGCCATTTCTATTCAACATGGTTCTTCATTAATAGGCAGTGTTTGCTCCAGAACTTCCTGTTAGATTGTCTAAGACTTTGTCAGAGTGGCATCATGGTCTCTCCCTGCCCAATGCTGTTCCTCTCCCTTCCTTTCATAGCTGTCAGATCTGAAGTGCAGTTTGAAGTTTTCTCTGCCCATTCTGCCTTCCACCCCCCTTCGTCTGTCACTGGCATTATCCCCCTTATCTCCCCAATAAACCCTTGCACTCCTAACTCCATTTCAAAGTCTGCTTCCTCATAGACCCAAACAACACATCAACACATACTATAACGTCTATTGCAGGTCAATAATCTCTTAACAAATGAGATAATGTTAGAGTGATTATGCTTTCTCTAACCTTTATGTTTGGCATTTTAGCAAAAGATTTGGAGAGAATGAGTGAGATTCTTAGGAAGATCACACTCTCAGTTTGCATGGAACAGAGCCAGTTGACACCATTTTTTTTTTAATCTCTTTTGACCTAATATTTGCTATCATAAAAATTGTTTTGGAAACCATACATTATATGGTCTCCCTCATGATACTGGATAGCATCTACAAGTCCTTCAATTTCTAACGTTTAAAATACTCCCACATTTCCAAAATATTCATCAACATATTCATCAACATCAAAATATTCCAACATATTCATCAATGTGATGATGTTCCCATTCATTCATGTATTCATTTGATTCTGGAAATATTTATTACATTTAATTTAGCACAGTATTATGTGCTCAGGACTTTGATAAAAGACAGTAAATACTTGGGTGACATTTTAGGTCAAGTTGTATTTTGGTGGCTAAAAGATTAATTTGAAAGATCAATTTTTACTTGATTTTCTCATTCACAAAGAACATTCATAATGGCTAGTCTACCATGACAGATACTTCCTCCAGTGGGGATGACATGCTTCCCTCGGGAAAATCCCTCTGGGCAGCTGCAGCTGCAGTGCAGGTTGCTGACTTCAGCTAGATTATATTCGACAGATTGAAAGCTCACAGGTGCCTGAAGTATACCAGAAAACATTTGTCTTTCTTAGTAGGAGAATTGGAAGGATTTTAGTTGGCTGTGCTGTTTTTTTTTTTTTTTTTTACTTATATATGTTTTAATAGAGCATTTCTGTACTAAAAAGTTAATGTTACCAGGGTATGTTCTGTTATGTATTAAAGTATTATAGATTTTTCACTTTACTCTTAATTTTTAATGCAAATGCATTAAATAGAATATTTGCTTCTTTTAACAAGACACTCTGACATTGCCTGTTTCTCATGGTCGAAAAAACCTGCTTGTGTCTACCTCTCCACACTTCCCCATTTGCCCTTGCGATGGCAAAGTCTAATAAGCAAGGTTAAAATGGGTTATGACAGGGAACACTCATTTTAAACATGATGGCAAAATTGTTTTTGAAGTCAGTATCCACTTAGCGATCTGAGAGCTAGGCTGGATTCTATTTCAGGTGCAAAAAATAATACATGTCAAGAGATGAATAACCTGAAGATTGGTCACTTCAAAGACTACATCTCTGATTATTCCCTACATTTAAATGCTCTTTTAAACTAAGAGGTGGTTGCAACTAAGATAGTGGCATACACAATTTTATTTTGTTGTTGTTTCTGCCACTTGCTGGCCTCAGAGAGCTCTGAATTTCTAGTTAGGGCACAAAACCCAAAATTATTGGTGTTTATTGAGTTATAGGGAGACATTTTAAAAGATTTTTAACATTGAGAGGTATCAAGGTTGGTTATTGCTTATATCTTTCAAACAGTTGCCTTAATAAATTTTGTATAAATAGCACTTTGATTATACAACAAATGTGAATTGCTCCACAGAATATGAGGTACGAATAATGTCACATTTAATTATTTTCCTCAAGTTCACTAAAGTCAGCTTCCATCCGCATTTGTAAGGTCAATATCACCCATTTTGGGGGATATCCCTTCACATTCCCTATAAAATCATGGTTCGATCAGGAAAACAGAAATCATTCTAGATAACTCTAGCTGAAAAAGATGCAGGAAAAGAGAGGCTTTCACAACATTTGTAGGGCTGCTAGCATCATGCAAATAAAAATTGCAGGGATCAAAGAGGAGGGCCACTGATGACCTCAGCCGTCTGCAGGATCCACGTGGGAGACTCTTGGAGGATGCTTAGCAGTTGTCAAAGCCCTGCCTGCAGCTGGGCGCGGTGGTGGCGGACGGGGATCATTTGAGCTCAGGAGTTGGAGACCAGCGTCAATAAGAGCGAGAACCCGTGTCGACTAAAAGTAGAAAGAAATTAGCCAAACAACTAAAAATATACATAGAAAAAAATTAGCCGTGCATGGTAGTGCATGCCTGTAGTCCCAGCTACTCAGGAGGCTGAGGCAGGAGGATTGCTTGAGCCCAGGAGTTTGAGGTTGCTGTGAGCTAGGCTGATGCCACAGCACTCTAGCCTGGGCAAGAGAGTGAGACTCTGTCTCCACACACACACATACACACAAAAAGCCCTGCCTGCTCCAGCACAGTTCCTGCTTGCAACTTCTTAGAGGAGAATAATGGCTTTCCCTTTCATTACGTTCTCCAAATCTCACACAAGTCCCTTTCTGTAATGTCATCTGAGCTGGAGAACTTCTGGCAAAAGGATCCTGAAAATATTTCTAGCCTTCCTGGCCCTGGGCACACATAGAAGGGTAAGAATGATACAGAATCAGCATAGACAACATCTGGCACAGTATGACAAACCTGACGGGCAAACATAGCCCCAAGAGGACAGTCTCCCGTATTTCTAATTTTCATCATGGTAGGCTATGGTTTCTTAGTCTATGACTGCTTTCATGGCTATTATATTATTGCCAACCCTTGTAGCTACAGAAAGCCTCCCCCATTTACATGCCAATTTTCCCCAGGCTTAGAAATCCTGGCTCAGCTCCCTTTCCAGGTGAGAAAGATCATTCCAATGAAGACACACCTTTCTAAATTCTCTCCTTGCTAAGCTTGGAAATTGGCCCATCTTGCAGGATCCCTGAGCTGCCCCACCCTTCCTAATAGAGTCTCTGTCATTGCCTGCTGCACCACAAGACCCTCAGATCGCACTCCATCCCTGCCCTTCAGTCCTGCAAACACTCTATTATTTTCCTTATACCCCAATCTTGGGGTTACATCTAATACAGATTTTTTTTTTTTAAAAATTTAAGGCACAAAGATTTGTTCTGACTGCTTTTTTAGACAATAAAGCTTAATTGCATCCATGGGCCTCTAAGGCTTTTCAACACAAAATTCTGTTTTAAGGTAGACTTCTGCTGCCACCCACATGAAAAACCTCTTCTTCAGAGCTTTGGAACTCAAAAGCTGATTAGTCTCCAGTAGAGGAAAGGGGACTCCCAGACCTTAGGAAGATAAAAGCCTGGCTGGCCTCCTGGTGGGGTAAAAAGTAGTTTTCATTCCTTCGCAATGAATCTCCAGCAGCAGGAACACAATGCTGCTTCTCTGTAGGTCACCCCTTCACATTACATTTGCAATAAATCAACCAGCCACACTTGCTAGAGGATTGTCTTTTCTTGTAGATGCTAAGAAAGAAAGAAAAAAAAACCCAAAAAACAAAAAACTCCTCTAAGAAAGTCACTGTGGATTGTGGGCCTTGTCTGTCCTCATGGAAATATGCGACCATTACATGATGATGGATTCTTGCTCTGTGCTCACCTCATCAGAAAGAAATGAAAGTCCAGCAATCCTCATGTGTGAATATGATAGGAGAGACAGGGATGCCATTGCGTGTAGGTGGGGGTTAGACATTCTGAGCCACCGAACTGATTGCTCATTCTAGGTTTGGAGGATGTACTCTTAGAACTCCTGCTGATGAGGTGTGGTTGTGGCTTGAGGTAGGGGCTGGAGAGAAAGGGAGGGAGGGGGACAATGAGAGAGCAAGTAAGCATGTGAAAAAGTGTAGGGAATTTCACCCCCAAATATCACTTCCTGGCATAATGAGTATTTTGAATTAAAAACCCTTAGATATCAGCAGGCTTTGGAAGAAACTTTTTCTTATCTATGTAAAGACAGAGGCGCCCTGCTAAGAAGAAAAATCGTCCTTGTTCCCCTCTCGGTTATCTCATCATCTGTTATGGGAAAGAAGACCAAGGAAGTAACCACACCTGAGGAGATAACACTGCATTTTACAAGATAATACTGTCTCCCAGGAGCATTTAAATTCTGAGCGACCTATTTGCAAGTTAAATTCTGTTTCCCCCATGTAATCATTCTCTCTGGTAATCATTTATGGCCCCCCCAATAGAATACTTCTCTCCCCCTCCTCCACTTCCATAACCTGTTTATCCAAGATCGAAGCCCCCATTCTTTCTATAACCTCAAGAGGGTATATAAACTTCGTGGGATATTGATCAATCACTTTGTGATTCTCTACGTATGCATGATAAGTAAATTGGTAAGTCCTTTTTCTTATTAATCTGCATTATTGTGAATTGATTTTTCAGGGAAACTTTAGGGGACTGAGAGCCTTGGTCCCTACACAAACAAGAAGGAGTTGTTGGGTATGGACAACAATACCCTTAGGGCAGGGGTCCTCAAACTTTTTAACAGGGGCCCAGTTCACTGTCCCTCAGACCGGACAGTTGGAGGGCCAGACTATAGTTTTAAAAAAACTATGAACAAATTCCTATGCACACTGCACATATCTTATTTTGAAGTCAAAAAACAAGCGGGCAAAAGCACCCGCATGTGCCCCGTGGGCTGTAGTTTGAGGATGCCTGCCTTAGGGTTAAGAGGCTGAAGAACATTAAGGCATGAAAAATTAGAATCCTGAAAGTCATATATTAGTTCCTGACCAAAACTGTCATACTACCTCCAGCAGGATGAGACAAATAAAAAGAATATAGAATCTAAAACTAGATTAGTTTATAGGCATGGCCAGGTACAAACTTCAAGGCCAAGCCCAGACTTGAAACTAGGCAGTGGGCCTCAGAGGGTCTAATTCAAACCTTTGGGGGTGTCCAGATGGATTAAGTAAAAACTATAGTGGAGAATCACAGAATAGGGCATTTATAGAAATCTACAGAAGGAGGTAATCCCTAACCAGAAAATCCATTAGTAGAAAATAGGACTCCAGTCCCTTGGCTGGAGTTCAGAATAAGATTATAATCTCTGGGAAGATGAGGCAGATACAAGTAGGACGGAAAGTCATTCCTAGAGAGTTATGGTATAGGGAAGATTATTGATTCAGAAACTAATAACATAATTTATATAACACTGGAAGTGCATAAGATGTCCTGAAAATAAAGAATTTCAGTTATGAGAAACAGAAATAAAGCCAAGATTAAACTAATAGAACCGATAATAATAAAAATATTAGCTGCCATTTGTAGACATAGTACCAGGTTTCTGGCACTCTGCTATGTCTTTCTAATATCTTTTTCTTTTAGTGGTTACAATTACTAACGAGGCAGGTATTATTGTTTAATTTAGCAGATGAAGAGACTGAGCCCCAGAAATTAAATTACCAAAATCACTTAGCTAGTAAAGGATAGTGCCATGAACTGAACTCAGGAATCTTTGATTGTAATTATAATACACTGTTAAATATAGAATTGAACTTGATTTCCTTAAATCCTTACAGTGTCCAAGGGTATTTTCCAAAGATGGCCACAACATATTTCCTATTCCACATGGTTTCCTGCAGTGTGACTTTGCCACTCCTCCACAATGAGGTGCAGTCTATTTCTCCACTCCTTCAAAACTGGCATTGAATATGACAGAGGTGATACTGTCCCAGTTATAGATTTAGCTCCTAACTAGCCTGGCAATATTCACTTACGGTCTCACAGAATGCATGCTCTTGGGTGGCTCCATCTCAGAGTATATCCACCATGTTATGAGAAACCTAAGGCACATGGGTAAAGCCATATGTAGCTGCTCCAATTGACTGTTCTGGCCGAGTTTGCTGCTGTCAACCAGCATCAACTGCAATTGAGTGGGTTGTCTTGGGCGTCTAGACCAGATGGACCTTTAGATGACTCCAGCCTCAGCCGACATATGACGGCAACCACATGAAAACTGCTCATCTGAGCCCAGAACCAGGAGAACGAATAATACATTGCTCTTTCAAAGCACTAAGGTTTGGAACAGTTTGTTGTACAGCAAAAGATAACTGGAATACTGCCCAAGGTCAAATGTGGTCCTAGCTATTGGGCTGAGGCTGAGCCTGAACATGAGAGTTAAGTAGGTCTAGGTATGGGAGGGAGAAAGAACACAGAAAATTAACTATACAACATTACTTACTCTTAAGTTTGGGATAGAAAATGAGTAAAACAATTGTGTAACATGAGGTTTTGTACTTGTTAGTTAGCTCAGTTTTATTAGTTGTGTTTATTTTATATGCTGCATAAAAAATGACTGTGAACTTAGTGGCTTACGACAACATACATTTATTATCTCACAGGTGTCATGAGTCAGGAGTCTGGGCACACCTCAATTGGATTCTCTGCTCGGAGTCTCACAAAGCTGGAATCAAGGTGTCAAAGAGCTCAGGGTCCTCTTCCTACCTGGCATGGTTGTTGGCAGAATGGAGTTCCTTATTGTTGTACTGTAACCCTCAGCTTCTAGAGGCCACCTGCAGTTCTCTGCCACATGGCTCTCTCCACAGGCAGTTTACATCATAGCAGCTCCAAGGCCCAGAGGACAGTTTCCCACCACATGCCAGCAATATAGACCTACGTAGATGACATAATCATGAAGGTGATATCAAATCCTCTTTGCCACACCCTATGTGTTAGAAGCAAGTTAAAATTTCTGTCCACACTCAAGGAGAGAAGGTTAGAAAGGGTATGAACATTGAGGTCACCCTAAAGTCTGTCCCCTCAGTTTCTATTCCTTTATTTAGTATTTAATATCCATCCATCCATTCATTCATTCTCTAAGCATGCTCCCTCCCCAGAACCTTAGCATTTACCTTTCCCTCTACTTGAGACACTTTTGCCCAGAAATTTATACAGCTCACTCCCTGCCTTCCTTCAGGTTTCTGCTCAAATGTCACCTTATCAGCAAGGGAGTCCCCCTGAGACTGGCCTATCACAATCACCTAATGTTGAACTCCAGCATTCACTATCCCCTTTATCCTGCTTTACTTTTCTCAATAGGTCTTATAAACATTTGATACATATATTTACTTCTTCCTTTTTTGGCTGTCTCTTCTCCCACAGTGCAAGCTCTGTAAGAGCAGGAACTTTGTTTTGTTCACTGTTGAAATTCTAAAACTTAAAATAGTGCCTAGACATAGCTGGAACTCAACAAATATTTGTTGAATGAATGAACAAACAAACATTGCACGCCTACCATGTGTAAAAGATAGTGCCAATTACATAAGAGGCACCAAAAATTCCTCCCTAAATAGTTTCAGCTGCAGCAGAAAGAGTTTTCCAGGAAACTACAAAAATTTGAACCCGAGAATGAAGATTTTGAAGCAAAAATTATGACATTTTAAAATTAAACTCAATCTGGAACAGCTTAAAGGAGGCATCAGAAATTTCTACAAATCCCATAGAAAGCACATATTAAAACTGAGGCAGCTGGGGTTAGTGTTTGAGCCAAGACAAGTACTTGGAAAATTAAAACTATCTCAAAAGAAAGATTTAAAATAAATCATTTCAAGAGCAGTGGCTTAATAGCTCACCTTTCCCAGAGGCTGAGAGTTGTAAAGAGACCACTAATTTGGGTAGCATTAAGAAGTGCTTTACCTGAGAGCTGATGTGGTATGCTAGTTTTAATTGTTCTAATACATAAGCTATCTTCTTGCAGGTGAAGCCTGACAGGTTCTGGATCGTGTTGAACTGTTTTCTAGAGTGATCCATGAGGTTGCAGGTGTAAATATTGCTCCAATGAGAGAACACTGAAAAAATACTGATTTCTAGAAGTTGAGCCCTGCTGAAAAGAACATAGGAAGATGCAACATACAAGCAAATTGGAGCAAAATCAACAGTAGCTAAGAGGAAAAAGATTTCTGAGAAACAGAAGAGTGTGCAAACACAGAAAAAAAATCTAGCCTTTAAAACTAGTCTTGGCAAGGTGAAGTGAGAATGCAAGTGGCAGTGACAGTGTAGTTCAATCAGAAATAAAAGGGAAAAACAATCACAATATGTGGGGAAATGAGTTGGTTCCCTTCTGCTTCCAGTCTTATTTTGTGATGGCAGGATCATGCTCAAATTGTCAGAATACCCATGGAGAAAACATCTAGAGCAGCAATAACAGGACTAGGGGACACTACAGCAATTCTCTGCTTATATAAAGAAAAGCATGAAGCCAATTTCAAAGTGTGAATTCAACCTGAACTTTGGTTTTCAGCTAAATGCCTAGCTTCCACCACCCCTTGCCATTGGTGAGAAAGAGCTGGGGACAGCTGCTGCAAAGAGCAATGCAAGAACTCTGAGGTGGTGATGGTGGAGGGGTGAAAATGATTTCACAATGAACTTCACATACATTGCTAAAGCACAGTGGCCACTACCTGTGCACTATGATACACCAACCACGTGCAGCTTCTATCTGGCAGAAAAATGCAGAAACTGGAAAAATTTGGAAACCATGAGGGCACACACAGCTGTACAACACCTGGGTGCCAAAGCCTTGTGCATTGCACTTACCTTTTAAGTGATTATAGATTGGGAGTAATTGGTATTTCCTAAAAATGTAATATATTTGCAATTTTGAAATGTCAAATATTAAAGTAATGGTTCTGGTAAAAGTGATATTTGGTAACTTTGGAATCACTGAGAGAAAAAAAACAGACCATTGAAGGTGTTTTTGTCACATAGACACTTCTTTTACTTGCCTGCATATCCAATTTGCCAAAGAAATATTTAAGTTACAGATTCTTGGGCTCTACCTCTTGGAGATGCTGCACTGACAAATCTGAGATCCAGAATCTATTTTTCAAATCTGAAGTGATTCTGGTGGGAAGTCAGTTTTGAGAATTCTTAAACTAGGTGACTTGAAGGAGGCCTATGGCCTATATAAATAAATGACTGGAAGAGGGATGTTTAAGAAACGTTAGAGTAATATAGTACTTTGGCCCCAGATGACAGAAAGTAGCTGAATTGAAGGTCTTAGAAGGCAGATTCTGGTTCAACACAGGGAGGAACCCTGTCACAATTACAATTGAGAAGAGCAGTGAAAAACCCAGTACAATGATCAATGGAGTGATAAGTGGGGGGACCAGATTATTACATGCATAGACATATCCAGTTGCATTGTGGCTTCTGGGGGTGCTGAGTATCTTCTTGTCACTGGATGTGTTCCAGAACAATTCGAACATTTTTATCAGCAGAGAATGTACTCTTTAACCCACTCAACCTGCATTCTGCCTCCACTGTTCTGCTCACCCTGCCCTTACTATGTCACTAATACCCTCCATAGTGCCAAATTAAAAAAAAAAAAAACTTTTTAGTGATGTTAGTAGCTAACTTAGGGTTTGGCTTAGTAGTTCACGAGGTGCTGTTCTGGCACTACATTTGATTTTCTATTATAAATATTTTATTTAAATAAGAATTTAAACTAGGGGGTACAATATCTTAAGAGGTTTTATAATTTAAAAAGCTAAAATTACATCATGTAACTACATTAGAAAAAACAATGCTATTAATGAAACTGCTTGGCTTTGACAGTATACATTTCTGCATAGTCTTTTTGGTATCTGCACAAAGAAATATCGTCTTGCTTTGTTCCAATTATTAACCATACTCGTAAGCAAGTTGTTTTCTATTACAGTGTACCCAGAGTGATGAAATAACAAGACTAGCCACATAGCCAAAGTTTGCTCCAAGCATACAGGAGATGCTATATTTACTAGCATGGTGACCTTGGAAATGCTACATATCCCTTAGGTGTCAGTTTCCTTATCTGCCATGATCTTTCCCATTCATGTGGAACAGAAAGTACTCCAAGTCATATTCCTACAAAACTAGAAATTGTAGTGATCTGGAGACTATTCTTCCAAATAGATGTAACTCTGTTTCTATTGAAAACTTATTCATGCTTCGAGGCTTGGTTCTAACAAAAATAAACAAAGTACAGTAGTAAAAGTAGACAAAATAACTACAAATAAAAATGTTCTGAACATCGACTCTCTTCGTGGTACTCCATATAGAACAAAAATTGCATGAAAGGAGAAAAAAGACATAAAAAAGTACATACAGCATTCCAAAAATCTGGTTACCTTGTGTGATTCTGAACTTCTTTTAGAGGATTCATTTGCTTCTGCTACTAAATATAATACTGGATTGACAGTAGTTACAAAAACAGAACAGATGTACAATCATATCAAGTGTAGTTCCAATATTGAGAAGTTCTCCAAAAAGAATGATGGAATGAAGATGCTTAGGAAATTTAAAAATATGCATAGAAGATGGTTATACATTGTCTCTTGATACCAGTGTGATGTCTTTCATTGTGTTTTCTTGGATGGATATCCAACTCTCCCACCTGGAGAAGGGAAAGGGACCTACAGCTTCCCACAATCAAGTGCCACTGGCTGCCCTGACCTTCCTAAGTATTGTATTTAATTGTTCCCAAAAGTCTAAGGGATAGGTAATATTCTCATCTAATTTTATAAATGTGGGGTTTATTTTCTCAAAATCACATGATTAATAAGGAGTAGAGTTGGTATATGATCCTGAGAAGCCAAATTCTAAAGTCAGAACTCATTAATAGTTCACTACACACCTCTATTAACAGACCTCTAAGCAATGTTTGGCATGACTGACATCTTCCTCTTTGAAATACTCTTAGTTTCTATGACACCACAATTTTGAGGTCTTTATCATTCTTTGTCACTCATCCCTAGTTTCCTTTACTGGCTCCTCTTCCCCTAGCAAAACAATGGGTTTATTGTATCTTATACCATCATTTCACCCCCTTTGTAAGTATACTCATACATTCCTATGGTTTTCCAATGCCACCTATGTACACAGGACTCTGGAATTTTCATCTCTAGTTCAGGCCACTTTTATATGATTTTGTAAGTATATCTGAAATCCCTACATCAATGCCTCATATTCAGCTTGTAACTAAGCTGTTAAAACAGAGCTCTTGATTTCTAGCCTCTCTTTCAGGAGGTAATATGGGAGGAACTTGAGAATCATCCTTAACATCATTTTCTCCCTCCATATCTACATCCAATCTATCACGGAGCCTAGTCCATTCTACCTCCACAATATTTGGAATTTGTTCACCTCTTTCTAATCCACTGACACAAACCTGGCACAAGTCCATATCTAATTGGGCAATGGCAAGACAGCTTTATTAGCTCTTTGCTTATACTTTTTTTTCTCTTCTGGCTGAATAGATCTCCTTATAGAGAAGTTAGTTCTGGGTGTTGTCTTTTCCTTTTTCCTGAATGTGTTCCTTCAGGATTGGTCTGGAAATACTTTTTTTCTCATAAATATCATTTTTTTGTCATTGCATAGTATTCCATCTTGTCACTAAATTATTCCTACTTGTAGAAAATTAATAGACTATTTTTTACAATTTTTATTTTTCATTATTATGGATACATAATAGTTGTAGATATTTATGGGGTACATGTGATGTTTTGATACAGGCATACAGTGTTCAGTGATCTAATCAGGGTGATTGAGGTATCCAGCACCTCAAGCATTTATCTTTTCTTTGTGCTAGAAATATTCCAGTTACACTCTTTTAGTTATTTTAAAATATATAATAAATTGTTATTAACTATAGTCATCCTATTGTGCTACCAACTACTGGATTTTATTCATTCTACTGTATTTTTATACCCACTAACCATCTGCTCTTTTTTTTTTTTTTTTTTTTTTTTTGAGACAGAGTCTCACTTTGTTGCCTAGGCTAGAGTGAGTGCCGTGGCGTCAGCCTAGCTCACAGCAACCTCAAACTCCTGGCTCAAGCAATCCTTCTGCCTCAGCCTCCCGAGTAGCTGGGACTACAGGCATGCGCCACCATGCCCGGCTAATTTTTTCTATATATATTAGTTGGCCAATTAATTTCTTTCTATTTATAGTAGAGACGGGGTCTCGCTCTTGCTCAGGCTGGTTTCGAACTCCTGACCTCGAGCAATCCGCCCTCCTCGGCCTCCCAGAGAGCTAGGATTACAGGCGTGAGCCACCGCGCCCGGCACCATCTGCTCTTTATTATCCCCCTCCCCAGTAACCTTACCATACTCTGGTAACCAACATTCTATTCTCTATTTTCTTTCTTTTTTTTTTTTTTTTTGAGACAGAGTCTCGCTTTGTTGCCCAGGCTAGAGTGAGTGCCGTGGCGTCAGCCTGGCTCACAGCAACCTCAATCTCCGGGGCTCAGCGATCCTTCTGCCTCAGCCTCCCGAGTAGCTGGGACTACAGGCATGCACCACCATGCCTGGCTAATTTTTTTTTTTGTATATATATTTTTAGTTGGTCAATTAATTTCTTTCTATTTTTGGTAGAGACGGGGTCTTGCTCAGGCTGGTTTCGAACTCCTGACCTTGAGCAATCCGCCCGCCTCGGCCTCCCAAAGTGCTAGGATTACAGGCGTGAGCCACCGTGCCCGGCCTCTATTCTCTATTTTCATAAATTCAATTTATATTTTAGCTCCCATATATGAGTGAGAACATGCAATATTTAACAACATTGATTCTTCCAATCCATGAACATGAAATATCTTTCCATTTATTTGTGTCCTTTTCAGTTTCTTTCATCAATGTGTTATCATTTTCATTGTAGAGATCTTTCACTTCTTTGGTTAAGTTTATTCCTAGATATTTTATTTCATTTGTAGCTATTGTGAATGGGATTACCTTCTTGGTTTCGTTTTCAGGTTATTCACTGTTGACATATAGAAATGCTACTGGTTGTTGCATGTTAATTTTATATCTTGCAACTTTACCAAATTTGTTTATCAGTTCTAATAGTTTTTTGGTATAGAGTCTTTAGGCTTTTCTAAGTATAGGATCATACTGACTGCAAACGAGGATAATCTGACTTCTTCCTTTCCAATTTGGGTGCCCTTTATTTCTTTCCATTGTCTAATTGCTCTGGCTAGAACTTCTAGTTAAATAAGCATGGTGAAAACGGGCATCCTTGTCTAGTTCCACATTTAGAATAAAAGCTTTCAATTTTCCCCATTCAATACGATACTAGCTGTGTGTTTGTCATACATGGCTCTTATCGTGTTGAGTTATGTTCCTTCTATTCCCAGTTTTTTGAGACTTTTTATCACGAAGCTATGTTGAATTTTATCAAATGCTTTATTGGCACCTATTGAAACAATTACATGATTTTTTGTCTTTCATTCTGTTATGATGTATCTAATTTACTGATTTGTGTATATTGAACCACTTTTTAACACTGAGATGAATTCCACTTGATCATGATGAATGGTCTTTTTAATGTGTTGTAAAATTCAGTTTGCTAGTATTTTTTTGAGGATTTTTGGATCTATGTTCATCAATGATATTTTCCTGTAGTTTTCTTTTTTTTTGTTGTTGTGTCTTTGACTAACGTTTGTATCAGCATAATGATGGCTTCACAGGATGAGTTTGGAAATATTCCCTCCTTCTTGATTTTTTGGAATAGTTTGAGTAGGATTGGTATTAGTTCTTTAAATGTTTGGTAGAATTCAGCAGTGAAGCCATCAGGTCCTGGGCTTTTCTTTGATGGGAGACTTTTTATTACTGCTTCTATCTTATTACTTTTTATTAATTTATACAGGGTTTGGATTTCTTCATGATTTAATCATGGTAGGTTTTATGTGTCTAGGAATTTATCCACTTGTCTTAAGTTTTCCAATTTATTGGCATACAGTTGCTCATAATAGTCTTTAATGAATTTTTTTTTTTTTTTTTTTTTGAGACAGAGTCTCACTCTGTTGCCTGGGCTAGAGTGAGTGTCATAGTGTCATCCTACCTCACAGCAACCTCAAACTCCTGGGCCCAAGCAATCCTACTCTGCCTCTCCCAGCAAGTAGCTGGGACTACAGGCATGTGCCACCATGCCCTGCTAATTTATATATATATTTAGTTGGCCAATTAATTTCTTTCTATTTTTAGTAGAGATGAAGGTCTCACTCTTGCTCAGGCTGGTTTTGAACTCCTGACCTTGAGTGATCCACTGGCCTTAGCCTCCTAGAGTGCTAGGATTACAGGCGTGAGCCACCGCACTGGCCTTTTAATGATCCTTTTAATTTCTGTGGTATCAGTTGTAACGTCTCTTTTTTCATATCTGTTTTATTTATTTGAATCTTCTTTCTTTTTTATTAGTAGGTCCAGCTAAAATTTGTCTATCTTTTTCAAGAAACCAACTTTTCATTTCCTTGATCTTTGTATTTTTTTATTAGTCTAAATTTCATTTATTTCTGCCCTGGACTTTATTATTTCTTTTCTTCTACTAATATTGGGTTTGGTTTGCTCTTGGTTTTCTGGTTATTTACAATTTATTGTTAAGCTGTTTATATGAAGTTTTTATACTTTTTAAATGTAGATGTTTATTGCTATTAATGTATTTTGCAGCAATTTCTATGGAACTGGAGAACATTATTCTCAGTGCAGTATCTCAAGGATGGAAATACTAACACCACATTCACTCTCTGATAATTTGGAACTGATTAATGGGCACACATGGGCACAGAAAGAAGTAAAAATTCTTGGAAATCATGAAGTGGGGAGAGGGGAGTAGGGGGGGAGTAAAAATCTACCTAATAGGTACAATGAACCCTATTTAGGTGATGGGCTCACTCATAACCCTGACTAAAGCATTATAAAAGCTATGCATATAGCAAAAACATTTGTATCCCCTTAATATTTTGAAATAAAAACAATTTTTAAAAAGACAGCTATTTTGAATATTCATATCTCCATCACTCTTGGATTGGTTGCTGGTCCCTTATTTACTTTGATTGGTGAGGGTATGTTTTCCTGGATGTTCTTGATGCTTGTGGGCATTCATCAATGTCTGGACATTGAAAAGTTAGGTGTTTATTCCAATCTTTGCAGTCTAGGCTTCTTTGTATCATCCTTCTTCAGAAGGCTTTCCACATATTTAAAGGTAATTGAGTGCTGTAATCTAAGCCTGTGGTCACTGTGACCATATTAGCACTAGGGGATTCCCTAAGCCCATGAATGCTGTGACTCTTGGTGACTCCTAGATATACTACTTTGGTGGGTTTGGGTAAGATCAAGAAGAATTCTCTGGGTTACCAGACAAAGTCTCTAGATCTCTTTCCTTTCTTTCTCCCAATCAGGAGTCTTTCTCCACATTGGGCTGCCTGGATTTGAGGAAGGGGTGATATGGGCACTCCCATTGCCACTACAGCTGGCACTGCTCTGGGTCACAACTGAAGTCTTGCAGATCGGTACAGTACTGGGTCTCACCCAAGAACTGTGGTGACTACTGCTTAGTTACCACTGATGTTTATTCAAGGCCCATGGGTGTTTTAGTCTGCAGGTAGTTACTTCTGCTGGGACAAGATCTGTCCCACCAGGGCAGCAGAGTCCCTTCTGTCCCAGAGTGTGTCTGGAATTGCCATCCAGGAGCAAAGGCCTGGAATTGATGGCTTTAGGATTCTACCTGGTGCTTTGTTTTCCTGTGGCTGAGCTATTATCCAGTTTGCAAGAGAAACTCCTCTGTACTCTTCCCTGTCCTTTCCCCAGGCAGAAGGAGTCTCTTAGAGCTACAGTGCCTGGAATTGGCAGAGGGATGACACAGGCACTCCTTTGGCTGCCACAACTGGTGTTGCACTGGCTAAACTGCACCCCAAGTCCATTGCCTCCGTGACCAATGCAACACCAGGGCTTGCCCAAGGACTGTAGTTCTTGTGACCAGACTGCCACTCCATTTATTCTGGGTCCCAGGTCACTTTAGTCAGCCAGTAATAGAGCCAGTCAGACCTTGGGTTCCTTGCACCGGGGCTGAAAACTTGCCTCTTTCCCAGGGGTAGTCTAAATGCATGTAAATTTTTGGTAGGTGTTTTTAAAAGCCTACTTTTCACTTGGATTATTTCTGGTTCCCACTGTGGATTCTAAAGGTAGAGAATGAAGAGAGTGGGAGGTATGTGGGAGGATGGGGGTGGGTGAGTTTTGTCACCTTAGCTTCCTAACTTCCAATTGAATGTAACTCCCTTGATAATATATTTCCCTATAGCAGGAAGTGGCTTTCAAGATAATTACATAGACGTCGTGGCTTCTCAGAATAATATGATTAATACTCCTGTGGTGTGGGTAACGATGATGCATCTTCCTCAGAAAAGGATTTTGAAAACTCAAGTCTGATGCAGTTTCTCTCTTGTATTCCTTCTTAGCTGCTCACCTTATAGAAAACTACAGTATGAGACTAAAGAACTAGGAAACTATAGTTAAATCAGCCCTTCACTATTTTCAGTGCTCCAAAAACCAAAGTGATATATTTTCTTGTTGACTTCTCTGTATAGGAAAATTAGTAGCAAGGACTTTTCAAAGGAAACTTCAAAGGAATAATTTACAGAATTTCTAAGACTGATGGGGGAATGGGGCTGTTTTCATGTGGTAAGACAGATGGTAGAATGCATCAAAAAGCAGCAAGAATTGCGTATGGATTTTTATTAGTCAATATCCATTTATTTAACACATGCTTCATTGTGTCAAAGGTTGTGTGATTCAGGATCTGTTTATAATGACTAGTAAGACATTGTCCCTAACTTGAGGAAGTCCATTACTTAGAAGAAAAACAGCCCATTAAACAAATAATTGTCTATAACATAATATGGCAAGGACTATATTTGCAGGAGTGCAAGAAGAAATCTGTGAAGAAATAACATTCAAGATTTCTTTCAGGCTAAGTAAAAATATAAAAGAAAGGCATGAGACAAAACTCCACTGATAAATGCAGTTTTTAAAAAATCACTCTTATACTGAAGTTGTTACCTTTAAAAGCAGTCTTTTTGGAAAGAGTATTATTAAGTTTATGTTGTTTGACTTTCTTGAGTTTTTAAGTTGAAGTATTGTCACGTCTTAGTTGTTTATCTTTCCAGAAGGTTAGAGAAAACAGAACAGAAAACAAAATAGTAAAGATGTATATACATGAGAAACTTAATAGATGAGATAAAATACTTCCTTTTTAAAAATATTCAACTGTTACATTATAAACAATGCTAAATAAAAATAGAGGCTGATTGTTCAAATGTTCGTAAGAAAATTTCAAATAGATTTACAGTCTTCCATGTCTTATGGAAAACGGAACCATCAGATTTGTCTGGATGAGGAATGCCTTGGTGGTTGGTGAAATGGTTTTATGACTAACCTTAAATATAAAGTATGTATTCTTATTTAATCTAGTGAAATATTACCTTTTAGGACTATTCCAGCAAAACAGAAAAGAAATTATTTGCCTTGATCCAAGGCATCCATACAGACTAGATAGAAAGGGAGGGGAGGGAATGCATTATGTGTATTATTTTACTTTAATTGAGTTCATTTCTTTTCTCTCTCTTATATGTCTGCAGACTACACTTTAAAACTCTCTGAAAATTTGCGAGGATAAAAAGGACAGAACTGGTGTCTCCTGTCTGTACCGCACTGCGGGCAGCCACTGTGCTAGGGGAACTGCAGAGAAAGCATATATATCCCGGTGAAATCAAAGTGATTAGACATTGTCCTAACAAGGATTAAAATTTTGTTTATTTATTTATTTTTGAGACAGGGTCTCACTTTGTTTCCCAGGCTAGAGTGAGTGCCATGGCATCAGCCTAGCTCACAGCAACCTCAATCTCCTGGGCTCAAGCAATCCCCCTGCCTCAGCCTCCCGAGTAGCTGGGACTACAGGCATGCGCCACCATGCCCGGCTAATTTTTTTTTCTATATACATTAGTTGGCCAATTAATTTCTTCCTATTTTTAGTAGAGATGGGGTCTCGCTCTTGCTCAGGCTGGTTTCCAATTCCTGACCTTGAGCCATCCGCCCGCCTCGGGCCTCCTAGAGAGCTAGGATTACAGGCGTGAGCCACTGTGCCCGGCCCAAAATTTTGTTTTTAGTATATGTGCTGCGAAAGCGAGCACCAAAATTTTGTTTTTAAAAAGAGTGTGGATATGGTAGATATGTGCAGACATTCTTTTATCTTAAAGTGTAACAAATTACATAAATTAACTTCATGCTGAGCAGTAGAGATACTACTCAATTGTATGAAACCTCATTCTGGGTGAGAATTATTGTACAATTGCCTCTGTTTTGAATGAGGCACTTCAGTATGAATAAAAAGATACACATATTGCATTCTAGAAAGGAAAATAACGACTTCACATAAGAAAGACTCGTGCTATCATTTTTCTGTTATTTTATGCAGCTCAAAAGTGGCATGAGTGCAGATTGGAGAACTTTGTGTAAATCATAAGTTTTCATTTTCAAAACAATACACTTAACAATTGCATTAGTAGTAAAGAGGCTTCTTCTGAGCTATTGTTCATGATCACTGTTTTTCAATCTGGAATTTAAAAAAAACTCTAATATCAGCAGTCTGTGAACAACGTGAAAATCACCGCCTGAGTCTGTTGCAAGCACAATTCTTTTCCTTTTCATAAGACCAGTGGAACTGATTTAAGACCTGCAAAATAATAAGAGAAATAAGCTTTTGAAACATATTTTTCAAGCACTGGACTATATGCAGCAACATGAAGGGAATAAACCAATTCTAAAGATGTAGGCAGTTTGACATTGTGAATATAAAACATAGACTCTCATACCCATGTTTTCTTATATATGCCTGGAAAATGCCCCTACACTGGAGCTGCATTTTTGGTCATACAGATAAACAGAGTTGGGTGACTAAAGTTGTATAGGATCTTTTGGGGGAAAAAAATCAAACTTAATATTCAAAAGTATAGGAAGGCTTGAATAAGCTTTATCCACCTTAATACAAATAATAACCTTCTCTTAATAATTGTATTATGAGAAATACAATGAAATAGATGAAATAAAACCATAAATAACATGGAATCTCAAAGGTAGAAAATACTGTGTGGCAGCAGCAGATGCTCCTTCATAGGCCTGAAGGAAGAAAGTAAAGAGAAGTGAGGAAGGAGAGACAAAGAAGTAGGATTTATTTTTTGAATACCTTCTATGCACCTGCTGAGTACTGCAGTGCTGGATAGATAGACGACATAATGGGCAGACAAGCAGATTTGTCTGCATAGAATGCACAATGTCGCGAGGGTAGCCTGAGGCTATAACAAACTCTTCCTTCTGAGGTCCTATCCCCAAACATAGAATTCTTCTTTCGAGAACCCTGCAAGAAATCTATGTGTAAAATGTTTGAATGCTGTGTATGCTGCAAGGGGTTTCTATTAAATTAATAGCAATGGGCTTCTGTCCTTGGCAAAGTTGCTGGGAATCAATTTGCCTTCCTATTGTGGATAACTAGAAAACTGGACAAATGATATGAAACAGCAGCTTTCAGACATTGGACAGTAGGCAATGTATTAGGGAGATCCCCAAGAACAGGAAAACAAATGAAGGGAGCCCTGGGATCACTTCACCTTTCTACAAGGAGGTACTTTCTAGAATTTGATACTGGGAGGGAGAACCCAAGCAGAGACCATGGTGGTTTCTCTGAGCTGAGGAGGAATTTGGGGAGGCCCAAGTTTTGGAAAAGAGTAGCACAAAGGAGGGAGTTACACAGAGAATGAGTTCTGGAAAACTACCTTGGGGGTGCCTTAAGCCTGTGGCTGAGAACTGCACGTGTGCAGACTGAAGTTCAGCAATGTTGGGCACAAAGTGATCGGGTTGCTGACACCGAGCAATTTCCAGCACATCAAGTATTTTTTAAATCCATTTATGTTACCCTTGAGCAATTTGAGATTTTGATCTCTGCTTTGAAATTATTGAAACATCCACATAGACATATGAAAATGATGAAGAAGACACATTTTTAAATAGCTTTGTTGAGGTATAATTGACATACAATAAACTGTGCTTATTTACTGTATACAATTTAATGAGTTTGGACATATGCACATACCCACATTGTAAAGTGGATGATATAGATCCTGAGACACAGATCTGGGAATCGATTCATATAGGTGGTAGTTCAAGTCCATATCTTCAACATTCTTTTAGTGAAGGTATGTAAAGAGGTGTGAAAATGAATAATTACTAAGAATGCTTCATGCCAGCCCTGAGGTGGGTACATTTTTATCCAGTCTTAACTTAAAACATTGCAACAGTCCTATCAGCTAGGTAGTTGAATCCCAATTGTAAAGAAAATTGGAACTCAGAAAAGGGTAATTTTCTGAATATTCTACAACTGGAACCAATAATTTATACATGATCTCAACAATAGTTGAGATATGTCAGATATATGATACTCCAAAGCCCGATTTCATCCTACTAGAAGGGGTTAGCAGTGTTCCTGTACTGAATTTCAGAGATGGGAATGAAACTGTCTTGGTTACTGTCCTACAAGGCCTGCCTAACCTGGCCTATGAGTACTTCTCTAGTCTTGTCTCCCAATACTCGACTCATTAACTCCTGTCAACCACATTGGCTCCTGGATGTTGCATGGAGACACAGAACATGTTCCTGCCTCATCAGCCTTTCCAGAAAAGCTCATTCCCAGGATATCTCATGGCTTATTTTCCCATTTCATTCAGGCTTCTGTTTAAATATCAATTTCTTTGGAGGTTGCTTTCCTGACCCATCTAAAATACTAATCTCTTCCATTCTCTTCCTTTCTACTTTGCTTTATTCTTCCCCATAGTACTTTTCTCTATCAGACAATATGGAATATATTTGCTGAATTTTTTATTTTCTGCCTCCTCAGAACTAAGCTCCATGAAGTCAAAGATATTATCTGTTTTGATCATCACTCACTGCCCTGTGACTAGAACAAGGCCTGGCACATAGAACATTCTCAGTAAATGTAAATGAATGAATGAGTGAACCTATCTTAGGTTACAGATCCTTTGAGAAACTGATTATAAGTATGGACCCTACTAAATGCACATATGTGCAGTTTTGCTTTCCATCAGTATAACCAATCTATAAATCCATTTGGCTTAGATGGAGCTCCACTTAAAAACTAATTAGAGAAGTAGGAAAGTGATGATAGTATTAATAATTTAAAAAAGAGGGAAGAGATAATTAAACATAACGGAATGACCAATTATGTTTAAATAAGCCAGAGAATTCAGAATGAATGAGCTTGATATGCTATTTGAATTTGCAAAGATGACATTGATGATCTTCAAGATTTTAGTTTCTACAAAGAGGATGACAGATACTGATGGACAAGGTATTAAACAAAGTGTAGATGGCTAGTGACTGATGTCAGGTTAAAGACTGTTTTGAATCATAGTAAAAGATAGCTATATGGACCCTTAAAGATAAAGAAAGATGATTTGTTTTTTCCTCATTGATGCAGAAGTTACTGGCAGAATTAAGAGTAAATCTCTAGGTTTTCTTGATATCTGTCCTTAACATTAAGTGTAATGGTTGAGAGCACAGTGTTTGAAAAAAGAGCTGAATCTACCACTTATTGTGACTTTAAGCAAATCTTTTAAAATTATCTGGTCCTCTATTCCTTATCTGCAAAATGGGTCAATAATGAAGTTATTGTGATGAGCTAATGTATATTGGAAGATTAACATGGTAGATGGTAGGCAGAAAGCACTCAATAAATTTTATTTGTCTTTATTTTCTTTATTCCATAAAGGTGGTCCCCATGTCTGTTATTGCCTATGATTCTATGTGTTATTGTACAACATAGTCCCTACCATATATCTTGCTTATATTACTATGTGAATATTGTGTGATAAGTGAATATTTTGTAGGAAATAGAATACTTGGCAACAAATGGAAGAAAATAATTAGAGCAATAGCTAGAATCATGATATAGTTAAGTAAAGGTTTCGTTAATAAAAGCTTGGTACCTGTTCTTGAAGCCAAACAATGAGCAAAAACAAATAGCTTGAGGGAAAAGGAAAGGAAGGCTTATTAAGTTGCCAGCAAATGAGGACAATGTCAGAGTCTTGTTTTGAAGAACCATTGTCCTGCTGTGAGGAGTTTAGGCTCTTTTATAGGCACACAGTTCTTTAGTGGACTCAGGGTCTTCATGACCCACACCACATATTGTTCCCATAGATCCCTGGTGGCTTGATTATTGCTTGTCTGATCTAATCTTGCAGTTTTTCTGTCATTTGTCTGGTCACCATTGATCCACCTCCTGCAGTGAGAAGAAGAGAACAAACTAGCACAAACAGATCTGCAGACTAAGTTTCCTAGGATTGTTACTGTGAGATTACAATAGCCCTTTGGTTTAATTTTTAATCCTGTCACAGTTTCTGTTATCTAACAAACTACCAACAAATTTGTTCATTATTTTGTGGGTTCAACCGGATAGCGTATCTCTGCATCATGTAATGTCGGGGTTCACTCATGCAACCGTGGTCAGCTGATGATCCATGGAATCTCTCACATATCTGATGGTTAGTTTTTTGTCAGCAAAGCAAAGGGAATATCTGGACCATGTGTCTCTCATCATCCAGCAGCCTGGCCTGGGTTTATTAATATGGCGGTAGTCACAGAACTCTCTAAGAACAGCAAGATGGGGCAAAGCCCAATATGAAAGCCCTTTTCATATCTCTGCTTGCATCATATATGTTATTATCCCATTGGGCTGAGTAAGAGCTATGGCAAGTCTATAGCCAGTGAATTGGACTGCCCAAAGCTGGGATAACCAGGAGGGGCAATCATTGTGGCCATTTATATGCACAGGTTAAAAACACGCATAGGATAGATCTTATAATTGAGCATAGTTAATGCAGAAAACAAGTTGCTGATGAAGAAGGAAAGACAGATTTTGGAAAGGAAAGGAGAATGAGTAGAACCAGGAATTCTTAGAAGCAAGAAGAGGACACATCTTCCTCTGAGACTAAAAGGAAAGGTGAAACAATGGGTATGAAGGAGGAGACATTGCTGTAAAAAGTAAGGGTGTTCACAGCAGATGCCACTTATTCAGGAAAGTCTGATGTTGTGGTCATCTGCCTGTTACCCCTTCAGCTTCCCTTTATTCTTTTTGGTGCTTCCTAAGGCACCTATCCTAGGCCCTATTCCATCTGAGCTACAAAATTCTGCTTCATGTTTACGTAATATCCAAAGACTCAAAGCCTGGAAAGTATTTTAAAATAGATTAACCATAACAGGTCCAAGAGGAGATATTTTGAGAAAGCCTTCTTGCTGATTGTCCACAAATTCAATGCCACCTTAATTTGACACTGCAGGTTACAGAAAACCCTAAAGAGTGAATTTTTATGCACATAATTTTCTCCCCAATGCTTAAGCACACTGACAGACCCATTGTGATTTGGCATCCTGTAGAGATGGCCTTAGATTCAATCACTTTTTCCAAGTACCCATAAAGGCTTCATTTTTTTTTAAAAAAATAATCATTATAACAAAAAACCTTTATTTTAAAATTAGGTTAAAATTTGTTAAAAAATAATACATGCAGACAGTATAAAATTTTGACTAGTAAAATCTTGTTTAACTGAGAAGAATCAAGAATGTCCGTCCCCTTCCGCAAAGAAAACTACTATTAAGAGTTTCTGTATCTTACCTGAAATTTAATTTTCTATGAATTTCCAGACACACACACAACTTCTCTTAATCCATTTTGGGCAGCTATAACAGAATACCACAGACTGGGTATCTACAATAAACAGAAATTTATTAGCTCATGTTTCTGGAGGCTGAGAAATCCAAAATTATAGGGCTACATGTGGCGAGGGACTTCTTGCTATGCCATTCCATGGTGGGAGGGGAAGAGAAAGCAAGAGGGAGCTGAACTTGTTCTTCTTTAAGGAACCCACTCCCACAATAACAGCATTAATCCATTCATTAGGGCAGAGTCCTCATGGCCTAATCACCTCTTAAAGGTCCTACTCTTAACACTGTTGCATTGAGGATTATGTTTTCAACACATAAACTTTGGGGGAACACATTCAAATCACAGCACACCTATATGTGCATTTTTGAACACTGGCAACTGGCATTAGCTATTTTTCTTGTGTGTGTGTGACAGAGTCTCGCTTTGTTGCCCAGGCTGGAGTGAGTGCCGTGGCGTCAGCCTAGTTCACAGCAACCTCAAACTCCTGGGCTCAAGCGATCCTCCTGCCTCAGCCTCCTGAGTGGCTGGGACTACAGGCATGCGCCACCATGCCCGTCTAATTTTTTTTTTTCTCTGTATATATTAGTTGGCCAATTAATTCCTTTCCATTTATAGTAGAGACAGGGTCTCACTCTTGCTCAGGCTGGTTTTGAACTCCTGACCTTGAGCTGTCTTCCCACCTCAGCCTCCCAGAGTGCTAGGATTACAGGAGTGAGCCACCGTGCCCAGCCTGGCATTAGCTTTAGGTTACCATATATTCAGTGAGTATTTTTGGCTGAGGGCACTTCATAGGGCCAAATTATATTTACTGGAAATCCGGTTGCTTCATTTTCCTTCCTCCCATTACCAAGGACATTATCTGGGACTACATCCAAATAAGACTTTTACTAGACACTCAGCCTAATTGGTATTTTGCAATAATTTTGTTCATTGTAAAATAATTGCAAAGTTACCTGAAGATAGCTTACTATGTAAATATGGCAATAGAATTGAAATTATGGAGTTAAGAATCACACTTTAAACCAAAAAAACATTTCTTTTTATTCAATAAACATTGAATTATGATCATCAAGTAGCTAGAAAGTGTGGCATTCAACAGTAATCAGTTCATTGTCTGGTTGTTCTGGTCATTTAATATTGCTACATTTGTAGAACAAAATTCAAAGACAAGTGTATTGGAAAGGTAATTAGTGCATTGATTTCATGGTTGTCTTTAAGAAAAAAATAAAGAAATAGAAACTCACAATGGGAAAAATTTAAGCAATTACTTTATTTATAGAGTAGGTTGAATTCTTCATATGTTTTTTTAAAAAAACACACTGGTGCTTTTTAAAAGAGAATGGCTAGTCCCTGATTTAGGAAAATTCAGAACAACAAAATCTGTACTTAAAAACAACAATAAAAATAAAAACAGTTATTTACATTTTTTGTGGATCACTTTTCATTTCCTTAATGTAATATATACAATTTTACATATTAAAGATAATCTAAAAAGTCCTTTTATGTTATCAATGATGATTCCCAAATGCTCCTATATAACTATTAAATATGGTACTAGAAATAATTTATAAAAGTCAAGCTTCATATCATCTCAACAATTTTGGAATAGATTTGTTGTCTTTCCCCAAATGAGTACATTGAATATGTTGAGGAGTCATGGGATCTCATGGTCTTGAAATAATTTACTGCTATGGGAATACGACAACTAAGTAAAATCTCTCTACCAGGAAAAGACGATAACATAGCAAGGTAAAAGAGGTTTAATGTACTTAATTTCAATTACCTTTGTTAGTGCATAGAAGTAGATACAAAAATTACCTCAAATAGTTAATAATAAAAGCATATTTTACAATTTAGGACTAATCTATCTGGCCTTTTGCACCAATTATTAATGTATGTGTTGGATTTGACTTCCCATAAATATTTAAAAATTAAAAAATTGCTTAGATATTACTAATAAAGGGAAAAAGACTAGAAAGATTTTTATAATATTTTATTATAAATGTAAAAATTGTTAATAAGCTATGCTAATAATTTAAAGACACCAGCCTGGATTTGTCATTTAATATATATATTTTTTGAGACAGAGTCTCACTTTGTTGCCCAGTCTAGAGTGAGTGCCGTGGCATCAGCCTAGCCCACAGCAACCTCAAACTCCTGGGCTCAAGCAATCCTGCTGTGTCAGCCTCCCAAGTAGCTGGGACTACAGGCATGCGCCACCATGCCCGGCTAATTTTTTGTATATATATATATATATTTTAGTTGGTCAATTAATTTCTTTCTATTTTTAGTAGAGACAGGGTCTCGCTCAGGCTGGTTTCAAACTCCTAATCTCGAGCAATCCGCCCGCCTCAGCCTCCCAGAGTGCTAGGATTACAGGCGTGAGCCACCACCTCTGGCCTCATTTAATATTTTGATTGTAATTATTATAAAATATCTTGAGCCATTCTAATCTTCCATTGTTTTGTGGTCTTATAGAATTTAAAAAGAATAAAAGTTGAAGAGGAGAAGATAACTCACTAAATTTCATCTACTGGAGGGCAGCTATATCCTACAGATAAATTCCATACCATTTTATGTACAAAAGTATTCTTTAACCACCCTAGTTTTATTACCTTAAAAGAATCAGTCAAAATCAAGATGATAGTGCCTGATCTCTATATGTTATTATATAGACATACCTCATTTTATTGTCCTTAATTTTATTGTGTTTTTCAGATATTGTGTTTTTTACAAATTGAAGGTTTGTGACAACCCTGCACCAAGCAAGTCTATTGGTACCATTTTTCCAATAGCACATGCTCACTTCTTGTCTCTGTGTCACATTTTGGTAATTCTTGCAATATCTCAAACATTTTCATTATTATTATATCTGTTATGATGATCTGTGATAAGTGATCTTTGATGTTACTATTGTAATTGTTTTAAGACACCACAAACTGCACCCATATAAGACAGTAAATCTCTGTGGGAGGCTAAGGCAGGAGGATTACTTGAGCTCAAGAGTTTGAGACCAGCCGGAGCAAGAGGGAGACCCTGTCTCTACTAACAATAGAAAAATTAGCTGGGTGTGGTGGTTTGTGCCTGTAGTCCCAGCTACTCAGGAGGCTGAAGCAGGAGGATCCCTTGAGCCCAGGAGTTTGAGGTTGCAGTGAGCTATGATAACGTCACTGCAACTCTACCTAAGACAACAGAGTGAGTCTGTCTCAAAAAAAAAAAAAAAGACAGTGAACTTAATTGATCAATTGATATAAATGTGTGTTCCTATTGCTCAACTGATTGGCTGTTCCCCTGTCTCTCTACCTCTCTTTGGGCCTCCCTGTTCCTTGAGACACTACAATATTAAAATTAGACCAACTGATAACCCCACAATGGCCTCCAGGTATGCAAGGGAAAGAAAGAGTTGCACGTCTCTCATTTGAAATTAAAAGCTAGAAACAGTAAAACTTACTGAAGAAGGCATGTCAAAAGCTGACATGCTGAAAAAGTCTGAAACCTAGGCATCTTACACACAACCAGTTAGCCAAGTTATTAATGCAAAGAAACAATTCTTGAAGGAAATTAAAGGTGCTACTCCAGTGAAAACACAAATGATAAAAAGGTGAAACAGCCTTATTGATGATATGGAGAAAGTTTTAGTGATCTGAATAGAAGATCAAGGTACAACACTTTTTAACCCAAAGCCTAATTCAGAGCAAGGCCCTAACTTTCTTCAATTCTATGAAGGCTGAGAGAAGAAGCTATAGAAGAAAAGCTGGAAACTATCAGGGGTCGGTTCATGAGAGTTAAGGTAAGCAGCCATCTCCATAACATAAAAGTGCAAAGTGAAATAGCAAGTGCTGATAGAGAAGCTTCAGCAAATTATCTAGATCTACCTAAGATCATTGATGAATGTGATTACATTAAACAACAGATTTTTATTTATTTCAGCATATTACAGGTGTACAAATGTTTAGGTTACATATGTTGCCCTTACCTGCCCCCCACCAAGCCAGAGCTTCAAGTGTGTCCATCCCCCAGATGGTGTGCATCGTACTCATTATGTATGTAAATACCCATCCTCTCCTTCCCCCTCCCATCTGCCGGATGCCCAATAAATGTTATTCGTATATGTAAACAACAGATTTTAAATGTACAGTTGACCCTTCAACAACATGGGTTTGAACTGTGCATGTCCACTTATACACAGATTTTCTTCTGCCTCTGCCACCTCTGAGACAGCAGGAGCAAACCCTCCTCTTCCTTCTTCTCCTCAGCCTTCTCAATGTGAAGATGACAAGGATGAAGAATTTTATGAAGAACCACTTCCACTTAATGAATAGTGAATGTATTTTTTCTTCCTTAAGATTTTCTTAATAACATTTCCTTTTATTTTTTTAAATTTTATCTTTTTATAATTTTTAATTTAAAATATTAGGGGCTATAAATGTTCTTGTTACATGGATGAATTGTATAATGCTGAGGTCAGGGCTTTTAGTATGCCCATCATCAGAATAGTGTGCACTGTAACTGATAGGTAAGTTTTTAATCCCTTAAAACTTAAATCCCTTTACACCTCTCTCACTTTCCCCACTTAGTTTCTAACATACCATGCTTCCCCGAAAATAAGACAGGGTCTTATAATTATTTTTCCTCAAGAAGACACCCTAGGGCTTATTTTCAGGGGATGTGTTATGTTTTTTAAGTACAGCACAACATTCTACATTTATTCGAATATAGTTCAGTCGTTGTCTTCTGGAACATCATCATAACTCTCCAAACCCCGAATTCCATCCTGAATTTCTTGTGACTCTATTTCCTTTAGAACCATTGGCTCCAATCTCTCATGTCGAGCAATAGAGCTCTCATGAGGCAGATGAGAAGGGCTGCTCGTCTTCTTTACCACTCGTTGACAAAATGCATGGGTTTTGCAGATACGTTGTGTAGCCACACCCATCACTAGGTCTTATTTTTGGTGTAGGGCTTATATTGCACAAATGTTTAGAAATCCTGCTAGGGCTTATTTTATGGGTAGGTATTATTTTTGGGGAAACAGGGTATTTTACACCACCTTATGACCATGTGTGCCCATCATTTAGCTCCCACTTACTAGTGAGAACATGTGGTGTTTGTTTTTCCATTCTTGAGATACTTCACTTAAAATTATGTTCTCTAGTTCCATCCAAGTTGCTGCAAATGACATTATTTCATTCCTTTTTATGGCTGAGTAGTACTCCATGGTATGTATGTATGTGTGTGTGTGTGTGTGTGCATATATACCATGCTATCGTATATACCATGCTATCATATATATCATATATCATATATATCATATATATTTGGTGTGTGTATATATATACATATATATACACACACCAAATTTTCTTTATTCACTCATCAATTGATGGTCACTTAGGTGGATTCCATATCTTTGCGATTGTGAATTGTGCTGCAATAAACATGCAGATACAGGTATTTTTTTGATATAATGAATTTTCTTCCTTCTGGTAGATATCCAGTAGTGGGATTGATAGATCACATGGTAGGTCTACTTTTAGTTCTTTGAGGAATATCCACGCTGTTTTCCATAGAGGTTTTACTAATTTACATGATACTGGTATAAAGATAGAGATATAGACCAACGGAACAGAATAGAGAACCCAGAAATAAAACCATACAGCTTACAACAGACATTTCTGGTATAAAAAAAAAAAATAAAAATAAAAAAAAAAAAAAAAAAAAAAAGAAAACCATACAGCTATTACCAACTGATTTTTGACAAAGCTGATAAAAGCATACACCAGGGGAAGGGCGCCTTATTTAATAAATGGTTCTGGGAAAATTGGATAGCTACATACAGAAGAATGAAACAGGACCCTTATCTCTCAACATATACAAAAATTAATTCTACATGAATAAAAGACTGAAATGTACGACCTAAAACCACACAAATTCTGAAAGAAACTATAGGAAAAACTCTTCTAGACCTTGGCCTAGGCAAAGAATTTATGACTAAAACCCCAAAGGCAAATACAGCAATAACAAATAAATAAATGGGACTCAAATTAAAAAGTTTCTGCATAGCAAAGGAAATAATCAACAGTGTAAATGCATAACCCACAGAATGGGAAAATATTCATAAATTATATATCTGACAAAGGGCTTATATACAGAATCTACAAAGAACTCAAATCAGCAAGAAAAAAATATTCTACACCTGCTGTTGAGACCTACTGCTCAGAAAAAAGATTCCTTTCAAAATATTACTGCTCATTGACAATGTGCCTGATTACCCAAGAGCTCTGATGGAAATGTACAAAAACATTTGTGCTGTTTTCATACCTGCTAACATAACATCCATTCTGCAGCCTGTGGATCAAGGAATAATATTCACTTTCAGGTCTTATTATTTAAGAAATGCATTTCATAAAGCTATCACAGCCATAGATTGTGATTCCTTTGATCCATCTGGGAAAAGTAAATTGAAAACCTTCTGGAAAGGATTCACCATTCTAGATGTCATTAAGAATATTTATGTGTCATAAGAGGAGGTCAAAATATCAACATTAACAGGAGTTTGGAAAAAGTTGATCCCAACCTTCATGGATGACTCTGGGGGGTTCAAGAGTTCAGTGGAGGAAGTCACTGCAGATATGGCAAGAGAACTAGAATTAGAAGTGGGACCTGAAGATGTGACTGAATTGCTATAATCTCATGATAAAATTTTAACATAGATGAGGAGTTGCTTCTATGGATAAGCAAAAAAAAAAAGTGATTTCTTGAGATGAAATCTACTCCTGATAAAGGTACTGTGAATATTATTGAAATGACAACAAAGGATTTAGAATAATACAAAAATTTAGTTGATAAAGCAGCAGTAGGTTTTGAGAAGATTCATTACAATTTTGGGAGCAGTTCTACTGTGGGTAAAATCCTATCAAACAGCACTATATTTTTAAAAAGACCAATCTTTCATCAGAGGAAGAGTTAATCCATGTGACAAACTTCATTGTTGTCTTACATATAGAAATTGCCACAGCCACCCCAACCTTCAGCAGCCACCTCCCTGATTAGTTAGCAGCCATCAACATCAAGGCAAGGCTGTCCACCAGCAAAAAGATTATGACTCTTTGAAGGCTCAGATGATCACCATCACTTTTTTGCAAAGAAGTATTTTTAATTAAGGTATGTATATTTTTACATATAATGTTATGACACTTAATAGACTATGGTATAGTATAAACACAACTTTTATGTGCACTAGGAAACCAAAAAATTTGTGTGACTTGCAGTAATCTGTAACTGAATCTGCAATATCTCCCAGGTATGGTTGTAATTCCTGTTGAAAAGCATAAGATATTGGAAATGAGATTCAACGAGATACTGAAAGACAGTGAGACTAGACTAGAATACATGCAGTTACACTTAAGATTAATGACAGAATTGTGCATGTGATTATATTGTCAGAGTTATTAATCTGTAATTAGAATTAGGGTTATAGAATCTTTCTCGGTCTCTCCACCCAGACTTTTTTCCTTCTACTCTAGCACCTAAAATTCTAAGAGAAAGAGTAAGAAACAAATGAACAAAAGCAGAGGAGATAGACTATCATGATCTGTACATGTATGGAAATTATTCTCTTTTAAAATTTACAAGTTCTGTAAGGATATCCACAAATAGGTGAACATTTCACATCATGGAAATCTCGCATGTTTTGAGACTAGATGTTAACACCTACAGCAACTTACTCAAAAAATAATATGAAAATAAGAGTTTTGCACACAGACAATATCTTGGTTCTATCATTTATAAATTATATGCTAAAATAATTACCCTTAATTGAGTACCTATTGTATCTTAAAACAATAATTTGAATGCTCTGAGTCTTAGTTTCCTCATCTGCAAAATAGAGGTAATACCTACTCATACCTTTGCTGTGAATGTTCATACATTAAGTACCTGACACATGATTGAGCCCATTAAAGTTCAATTTCTTCTCCTTTTGGCTAGAACATATATAGCAACTTACCAACACATACCCATTTATTGTAGCCATAGATTTTATTTAAAATAACCATCTTATGCTTCAGAATAAATATATTTAATTTTGATATAGAAGGCTAATACTCTTCCTTCTTTCCTTCTGTACTTTCTTCCTTCTTTTCTTCCTCTTTTCTTTATATTTTTTATTCTCATATCTTTCTGGATCACCTTAAAGAATAGCAAAAATGATACAATAAAAATTTCCATACTTAGCTATAGATTCTCCTGGGCAATCCAATTTGCCTTCACATCAATTCATTTAAGTACCTACTGTGTAACAAGTACTAAGGCAGCTCATGAGGATAGAAAATTGAACTAAGATTTACACCTTCAAGAAGTTTAGGGTTCAGTGATAGAGTCAAGAAATCATCTACCACAATATACTGTGAAAAGAGACCTAGGATGATGCACAACATGTAAAGGAACCAGGATATGAGGAGGAGTATGGGGTGGCAATGAATGTCTAATAATATGGGGAAGAGTGATCAAAGAAGTGTTCTTTTCAGAGGAGACACTTGAGATAAATTTTACCAAATAATATTAGTAAATTAAATCAAGAGAGACAAGTGAGGCAGTGTGGACAGCATTTGTGAAAGCATGGAAGGGGGAGTGAAGCAACAAGATGTTTCTTCTAGAAAGATTTCTGTGGCAGATTGCATTTTTAAAAAATATCTGCCACAATATTCTCCAAGTCACATGCATTCCAGAACTCTACTGCTCCTCCATTAAGATGTGGAGTCTATGTTCCCTCCTCTTGAACCTGGGAATGCTTTGGGGACTGACTCGTTAATAAATTATGGTAGATCTGACACTATGTGACTTCCTAGGCTAAGTCATAAAAGGTGATGCAGCTTCTACCATATCTCTTTTGAAACATGTGTTTTTGGAGTCCTGAGCCACCATGTAAGAAGTTCAGCCTCTCTGAAGCTTTTATGGTGAAGCAAACACATCAAGATAGGGGAGAGGCATAAGAAGCTCTAGCTGTTCTAGCTCCTAGCTGCTGACGACTTCCTAGCTTCAGTAACGTCAGTAAGGAAGCCTCTGAGATTACATCCAATCGTAGGCACCCAAATGATTGAAACTTCATGAAAAATCTTGTACGAGAACTGTCTAGCCAAGACAGCCCATACACAGAACCATGAGAGATAATAGTACTAAATTATTGCTATTGTTTTAAACTACTGTTTTGGGATGATTTATTATTTAGAAGTAGGTAACTAATACAATTTCCTTGACTATCTTCCCCTTTTGTGTCTGGATTAGGAAGGTTTTCTATCCTTCTATCTATTTAACTGATTCCTTTCTTAGTCCATTCTTTTCCTGTCATTTCCAGGATGACAGGTCCCAGGCCTATCATGATCACTTTTGCCTGGCACCCAGTTTGTATTCTTTACATAGTTATTTAATTAATGCATACATTAATGGAGTAGTTTTATGTGTTTAGAGTGAGAGAGGCATGTAGGAGACAGATCATGAGCATCATTTTATACTAAGCTGAAGCATTTTACATTTTTGAAAGTTACAGGGATCAATAGAAGGAGGATTTAGGTAGTGGAGTGATATAATCAGATTTATACTTAGGAAGATTGCAGCAGTAGTCATATGGGGGACAAAATAAGATCAAAATAAGGAATACAGATAGACTATATGGGGAGGGTCTGGTCTAAAAGAGTGGCAATGAGATGTCAAAAAGAAAGGTGGATACTAGAATATTGAGAATAGAAAATTTACATAATATTGTTAATGGCAATGTTCTGCCACATGGGTTTTAATTTATAGTAAAAAATAAAGTTAATTACATCTCTTACATATGCCCCTTTGGGATAATTTTTAAGTTTCTTTATTTGATTTTGCATTGTATTCATAATTACTGATTATTTTTTGACAGGCAGAAATAAGTCCCAGTAGTACTATATCCTAGAGATAAGTAACTGTGCCTTATGTATTAATTTCTTGTGATCTCAAGCAGTTAATAGACTTCAGCTAACTCATCATGCTAATCTTTTGGGAGACGAATTTTTTAGCTAGTTATATATTTTGTAAACTTAGACATCAACTTCTCTGAAAAATATGTTTTCCAACCAAGTTAGTTATTATTATCTGCAACTCTCAATCTTCAATATTAAAAGAGTACCTGTTCTCTACTAGACCCATTAACTATGAAGTACTAGCTACTATGCCATATTTCCAGTTGAATTGGAATGGCTAATTCCATGGGATGAGTATGTGTGAGGTTAGGGTAGATATGGAGAGTGGGGAGGAAGATGAGATGATGGTAATCTTTGGAAAAGAAGAATAATTCTTGAGCAAAGGAAGACAAAACAGTCCTTAAAAGGAACAGGAAGTAAAATTCCAGTATTAAATTAATATCAGTGGACCTAAGAACCAGAATAAGTTCAATGGTTAATCCACAGAATTAGAGGCATATGGCAAACACTGCAGGCATCTTATTATTTTAGTCCATTTCTGATGCTATAACAAAATATTATAGAGTAGGTGGCTTATAAGCAATGAGAAATTTATTTTTCACAGTTCTGAAGGCTGGGAAGTCTCAGATCAAGGTGCCAGAAAATTTGGTGTCTGAGTACATTCTTCATAGACAGTGCTTTCATGCTGTGTCCTCACATGGTGGAAAGGGAAAGAGCTCTCTCTGTACCCTTTTTTAAAAAATAAGATCACTAATCCTATTCATGAGGGCTCCACTCCCATGACCCAATCACCTCCCAGTGTTCCATCTCCTAATATTATCACCTTGGGGGTTAGGATTTCAACATAAGAATTCGAGAGAACAAGGCTGGGCATGGTGGCTCATGCCTGTAATCCTACCACTCTGGGAGGCACCAGAGTCAGGAGGATCACTTGAGATAAGGAATTCAAGACCAGCCTCAGGAAGAGTGAGACCATGTTTCTTCTAAAAATAGAAAGAAATTAGCTGGGCAACTAAAAGAGGAAAAATTAGCGTGGCATGGTGGCACATGCCTATAGTCCAGCTACTTGGGAGGCTGAAGCAGGCTGAGGTTGCTGTGAGCTAGGCTGACACCACTATACTCTAGCCTGGGCAACTAAGCAAGACTCTGTCTCAAAAAAAAATAATCTGAATTTGGGAGAACATAAACATTCAGACTATAGCATATATCCTATACCTCTTCTCTTTTCTATTACATTAGAATTCCCAACTGTTTAGGCAATGTGCCCAGGTAAAAGAACTAAATTTCCCAGCTTCCTTTTCAGCTAAAAATGGCTGTGTAACATAGTTAAGGCTAAGAAAAAAGGGGAAATTGCTGGATGGGACTTCTTGGAAATCTGTCTAATAGGGTAGACTCAAGTAACTTACATCATTTGGAGAGAGAGAGAGATTTTAAGGAATTGGCTCACATGATTGTGGGGGCTGGCAAGTTTGAAATTTGCAGAGCAGGCCAGCAGTCTGGAAATTCAGGCAGGGTTTCTAAGCTGCAGTCTTGAGGCAGAATTTTCTTCTTTGGGAAACATGTCTTTGTTCATAAGGCCTTTAACTGATTAGATGAGTCCTATGCACACTATGGAGGGTAATCTGCTTAAAGCCAGATGATTGTAAATGCTAATCATGTATTAAAAATTACTTTCACATCAACATCTAGACTGCTGTTTGACCAAACAACTCAGTAGCATAGCCTAGCCAAATTTACACATGAAATTAACCATCACACTCTCTAAATTATTTGAAGCACTGTTTAGTTGGGTTTCTATCACATGCAGAAGTACACAATCTGATATTGCTATGGGCAAGGGAAAGAGCTCATGTCTATAAACATCAGTGGTTGTAGATGTTGAGAATGGAGAAAGAGAAGGAATAGGAATTGGGGGAAGGGGGACATAAATTAATAAATAATCTTGTATCTGCCTTTTCTTAGCTTCTACTCACATCAGTTGATGTTCTCTTTTTAGACTTTAAGGGGTCTAAATCTAAAAGTTTGGAATCTCCTTAACCATCAAGGTGGACAATGCAACAGTCATTGTTCTCCCTCTTCTCCTATTCATTATAATATGAATATTATAATGATATTGATTGCATTAACAAACTGAGTCAACCATTTGAATGTATATGAATGAAAAATGAGGAAAGTTGTATTTTTTTTGACTTATTAAGTATACCTTTTCTTGAAAGACAGCTGTTCCTCTCCCCAAGATGCAGAATCATAATCACATTTAGTGCCTTGTTTTGAAGGCCTGGTGTGGTATTTTTGTTCCTTAGTGAGGTTTAACTTGTAACATCAGCTCTTAGATTGCTTAGATTTATTTAGATTGCTGCTCCGCAGCTTGTGGTATATCTAGTAGGATTATTTTGAGGGTCATCTACCCCAGCTTTTAGACTTGGAATTTCTTGGGCAAGTAATTCAGCTTCTTTGGGTCTCAGTTTCTTATCTTTAAAATGAGGTATTCAGCCTGAATAATTTCTAAGTTCGTTTCCACTATAAAATGTTATTATTGTGTGGCATTCTTTTATTCCCTGATATTGGTAATTTGTGTCTTCTCCCATATTTTTCTTAATCAGTTGAGTTAAAAGTTTATCAATTATATTGATCTTTTTGAAGAATGAACTTTTAGTTGTATTGATTTTCTCTCTTTTGTTTTCCTGTTTTTCATGCTATTATGTTCTTATCTTTTCAAAATTTATTTCATTCTTCTCCCTTTGAGTTTAATTTGCAATTCTTTCTCTAGTTTGTTCAGATAAACGCTTAGGTAACTGAGTTGAAACCTTTTTTTTCTTTTCTAATATAAGAATTTAATGCTATATATTTCCCTTTATGCATTACTTTAACAACATCCCTCAAAATTTGATATTTTCTTATCATTTGCATTTAGTTGAAATTAAAATAAGATTTTTAAAATAATTTACCTGAAATTTTTACAATTTCCCACACTATTCACTCCTTTGTGTAGATACAAATTTCCATCTGGTATCACCTCTTTTTTTTTTTTTTATGATACAGAGTCTCATCTTGTTGCCCAGGCTAGAGTGAGTGCTGTGGCATCAGCCTAGCTCACAGCAACCTCAAACTCCTGGGCTCAAGTGATCCTTCTGCCTCAGCCTCCCGAGTAGCTGGGACTACAGGCATGTGCCACCATGCCTGGCTGATTTTTTCTATATATATTAGTTGGCTAATTAATTTCTTTCTATTTATAGTAGAGACGGGGTCTCGCTCTTGCTCAGGATGGTTTTGAACTCCTGACTTTGAGCAATCCACCCGCCTCGGCCTCCCAGAGTGCTAGGATTACAGGCATGAGCCACCGCGCCCGGCCACCTCTTTAAATATTTATATTTACTATATATCTTTTGAAAGTACGTTCCCTTAGTGAGTTTTTTTAATGTTAAGAAAATCATTTCACCTTTTTCTCAGCTTTATTAAGGTATAATTGACAAATGAAAATTTAATATATTTAAGGTATACAACAGAATGACTTCACATACATATACATTGTGAAATGACTACCACAATCAAATTAATTAACAGATACATCACCACACATAGTTACTGTTTGTGTGTGTGGCAAAGACACTTAAGATCTCCTCTCTTAGCAAATTTCAATACAGTATTATTAATTATAATCATTATGCTATACATTCTATCCCTAGAACTTATTCATCCTATGAATGAAGTTTTGTACTCTTTGACCAATATCTCTCCATTTCCCCAACCCACTGACCCCCAGTAAAGTAATCACCCTTTCAGCTCTGCTTCAATGAGTTCATCTTTTTAAAATTCCACATGTAAGTGAGATCATACGATATTTGTCTTTCTACATCTGGCTTATTTCACATAGCATGAAGTCCTCCAGGTTCATGCATGCTGTCACAAATGGCAGGATTTCCTTCTTTTATATAGCTCAATAATATTCCATTTTATACACACACACACACACACACACACACACACACACACACACAATTTCTTTATTCATTTGTCCATTGACAAATGCTTAGGTTGTTTCCATATTTTGGCCGTTATGAATAATGCTGCAATAAACATAGCAGCACAGATATCTTTACAAGGTGCTGATTTCATTTCCTTTGGATAAATACTCAGAAGTGGGATTTCTGAATCATATGGTATTCTAGTTTTAATTCTTTGAGGAATCTCCATACTGTTTTCCATAATGGCTGTACCAGTTTACATATTACCAATGGTGTACATAGTTTCCCTTTTCTCCATACCCTCACCAATGTGTGTTATCCTTTGTTATTTTGGTAATGGCCATTCTAACAGATGTGAGGTGATATCTTATTGTGGATTTGATTTGAATTTTCCTGAAGTTTAGCAATTTGAGCACTTTTTCATATACCTGTCCGTCATTTGTATGTCTTCTTTTGAGAAATGTCTTTTCAAGTCATTTGCTCAATTTTTAATTAACTTTTGCTGTTGAGTCGTATGAGTTCCTTATGTATTTTGGATATTACTTCCTTTTCAGATATAAGATTTACAAATATTTTGTCCCATTTTGTGGGTTGTCTTTTCATTTTGTTATTAAAAGCTTGACACTTGTCCCCCAGGCCACATCAGAAGAACGAGCACAAGTGGTTTAAGGAGAAGGGGCTTATTAATTTTCTGGCAAATGAGGAATATGGTAGACTCTCATCTTAAAGTACCAATTTTCCTAATCATAAGCAGAAAGACAGAGCTATTATCTTTATATCTGGCATTACAATATGCCTCAGGTAGGATTTTCCTTTTCTTGGCCCTATAACCAGCCATTTTTCCTAGGATCCCTGGTCCCTTTTATTGGAGAATGGTATTTACAAACCAGACCTGGACACTGGTTTGTATTTATTTATTTTTTTGGGGGGGCACTGGTTTTTAGACACTATTTTTCTCTATCTTCAAGTTCACTGCTCTCATCTTTGCTGATGACCCAGTGGAAGGAGTTCTCTCATATTGTGTTTTTCATTAACATTTTCACTTGATTTTCCTTTACAGTTTCTAACTTTACTGAAACTCATTATTTGTTCATACATCTTTTTCCCTATATCCCTTATCTTATGAATAATAGTTTAAAATATTTCAAAGTCTTTTTCTTATAGATCCAACATCTGATACACCATTGAATATGGTTCTGTTGACTATTTTTATGTCTTAACAAAGGATCTTTCATTTTTCTTGCTTTTGACCTGCTATTGCCTGCTTTATATCTTGATACTAAAACAGCTTTTCCTTGTTTCTATGTGTTTGTGTGATTTTGATTACATGCCAGACATTGTGTGTAATAAAATAGTAGAGACTGCGGTAAATAAGATTTATACCTGAAAATGGCCATGTGTCGTCGTCTGTCAGGCTGTTAGTGTGGAGGGTTGAGTCTATCTAAAAGTGGCTGAGTTGGTTCTGGTTTTATTATTGCTATATTTGCCTTCATTGTGCCATTGGCTTCAAATTTCTCTAGTGGAGCTCTACTACTTTGTCTTCAGTGTGACGCCTAAAATGCTTTATGGTTTCTCTCAGTGTTCCTCCTCCACCCTTACCTTTCAGCTGGCTCTGCATGCTGGTAACACAGAAGGATGTTTTCCTCTGTATACTGTTGTCCCTTCTCTAGTGGTAGGCTGTTACATATTGCAAGATTTGTGGGTACAGGGGGAATTTCTTTTAATCCTGCTCCAGCTCAGTCTTAGGCTGTCTCTGTGTAACTCAGCCTCAGAGGTAGATCTTTCTCAGTGTTCTAGTCCTTTTCCAATGGCACACAATCCCATTCTCTTGCTTAGTACAGCGTCCATAACACACTGTAAATCAGCCATGTATCAGTGGGGATCTTGAGCATAAGTAAATTTCCTCCCTTTCTTTCAGCAGCAGAAGACCTCTGCTTTCTAGCAGTGTAAAATCTTGCACAGGAGCAGATTTCCTATTCCTCTCCCAGTGGCAGATGACTTTTGAAGACTCAGTGCAGGGTTGGAAGAGTAGTTTTTCTATTACTCATTAGCAGTCAAACTTTGCCTACAGTGGAGTGGGTGGACAGTTTCCTTTCTCTTCCCCAGTGGCAGGTGGCTTTTCCTATTAGAACGTGGTCAAGTTGCCTATATGAGAAGGTTTCTTGTCCTTCTCCATTGACAGATGCCCTTTATGCCATATAAGAGAGGAGTTCTAGCTGTGGGTATGTTTCTTCGATTGTGTGTCTGTGGCTAAGTAGCAGCTGCTCACCATCTTACACACATGCAGGCTCTGAAGCACAGATGGGATTCTCCAGGTACTTTTGCTCAACCTTTAAACACTGGTAGGCTCTGCATATCTGTACCACAAAGAGAATGTCTCAGACCTCCTGCCTGACCCTGACCTTTCTAATGAACACTGAAGGAAGTTCACAGGAAAGAATTGGAAAGTGCGTCTTAAGAATTGGCTATTTTTTTTTTTTGAGACAGAGTCTCGCTTTGTTGCCCAGGCTGGAGTGAGTGCTGTGGTGTAAGCATAGCTCACAGCAACCTCAAACTCCTGGGCTCAAGTGATCCTTCTGCCTCAGCCTCCCGAGTAGCTGGGACTACAGGCATGCGCCACCATGCCCGGTTGATTTTTTCTATATATATTAGTTGGCCAATTAATTTCTTTCTATTTATAGTAGAGATGGGGGTCTCGCTCTTGCTCAGGCTGGTTTCGAACTCCTGACCTCAAGCTATCTGCCCACCTCGGCCTCCCAGAGTGCTAGGATTACAGGCGTGAGCCACCGCACCCGGCCAAGATTGGAAATTCTTAAGGTTTAGAAATCGTCATGTGGCACACCTGTAGCACTTAATATTTCATTATTTTTTGTTTTTTTCTCACCTATTTTATTATCTGCTTTAAATACTTGTTTTAATATCTCTTCCTCCAATATTCTGCCAAAGGCAAAATAATTCCTGTGTCCCTAATTTTCCTCAGAAGAGCTTTTCAGCCTTTGACATTAAGCTCATTGTCTCACAACCTCAGCTTTCCAAGGGACTCAAAAATTTATGATTTTTGCAAATTATCCATTTTTCCTCATTTTAAAAATAAGAATCAATATTCTTTCATGGATGTATACATCCAAAGCTGAAGCATAAATCCTAATACTTCTTCATTATCAAGAAACTGAACACATTTCCCTGAACAAGAGCTCTAGATAGGGGTTGAATTTTAAGGACAAAATGATAAAAGTTGTTAACTGGAAAGGATGGGTCTGCATAGGGGTATGATGCCTTTTGCCTGAGAAAAATTCTGAAAAGCAGTGGCTGCCTCCGGCTGTCATCAGGAATACATCCCATAATCACAGGGCATCCACTGTGGTGAGCCTGAGGATTTTCAGATATTAATGAGTTTGAAAATGAGATAATGGCTGTAACCTGTAGACGAATTCTCAGAGATGATTTCACATATCCTTTTTACATATAGAAATTATTAGCCATTTTATTATTTTATTTAACAAATATTTATTGAACATATACTGTGTGCCAGAAACTCTTATTTGCTCTGAGGATTGAGCAGTGAGTAAAACACAGGATGAATTTCATAAGCTGTATTTACACCAGCTAATAGAAAACTAAAACAAAAGCATATTGATTATTTGGCTTCAGGTAGATGAAAAATCCAGTTATCTTTTTCCAATTTGGCCAGTTTGAGTCATTATTTTTTGTGTATTTTTAAGGCAAATTAACTGTCGGTTTTCACAATCACTGAAAAAAATTTTTGCCTTTTTATATACTCAAAGGCAAGACAGTTTTCCTAAATAGAACTCAGTAATTTTCTCTTTGTTAGGGTGTATGCCAATTCGATATGCAGATAACTTACTCTGAAATATGTTTAATTATACTTAGTTGGGCAAGTCCCAATAACATTAAAATGTTTTATTTTGAAATGTGGCATCTGTATTTTTTTCCAGATTCACTCTGAATCGTATAAAATCAATAAGACAAGAGGTACTTACAAACCTAAAATGTAAAAGAAATAGTTTAGATTCAACACAGTCTTTAGTAAGTGAAAAGGATGCCTCAAGTATAATTGCCTAAATAAAAATCAATTATTTTAAGAAAAGTCCTTTTTATATGTGTAAGGCATTGCAATTTTAGTGCTCATTATGTACTCTCAAATGCTTGCATCCCAAATATCACCAATACAACCTGTTGATAAGACACATCTATATTTATTGTTTATTACGGTTAGGGAGATGACCACCCTGACAGAGTTTTGGTCTTGTCTCAGAGGGGAAAGTGAGGAAGAATGAGGTTAGATTTTTTTGTTCAGAATTACAAGTTTGGTTTAAGATGTTTTTTCAATGTGAGGGCTTGATTAGGATTAAATAAAAATCATGATATATTAGCTTAAAATCGGGGATACAGCACAGTGAGGGTATAAACTGTCTGTTAATGTTTTCTCCTGAAGAGTTGGTGAGCCTTTGGAGAAATTCCCGCAATGGTCAACACAATCGTTTGCCTGGGCAAGAGTCTCCTATAATAATAAAGTCACACTAAGGTAGACAACTGAACAGTAAAGTCATGTCAGTGGTTCTCAACTGTTGCTATTTTGCCTCCCAGAAGACATTTGGCAAAATTCGGAGACATTGTCAATTGCCATAACCTGGAGGGTGGGGTGCTACTGGCATCTAACAGATAGACGCCAGCCAGGGATGCGGCTAAATACTGTACAATGCAGAGAACAACCTTCACTACAAATAATTATCCAGCCCAATATGTCAATAGCGCTGAAGCTGAGAAATCCTGGTGTAGACAAGAGGTCTGTACAGGTCCAGATAGTAAAAATGTTTTAAAATTTTAGGCTGTTTGGTCTTCATTGCAACTACTCCCCTCTGCTATTGTAGTACAAAAAGAGCCATAGATAATACAAAAATAAATGGGCCTGACTGTGTTTCAAACTTCGTTTGTGAAAAACAGGCAGTGAGCAAGCTTTAGTCCATGGGCTGTAGTTTGTCAACTCCCAATGGCAGCAGTAAGCTGTGTGGGGAGAAGGGGGTTCAGTTTTCAGCATACAAGTGCAGATGGTTTCTGTTCTCAGCACTGTACTTTGAATCTTCAGTAGAAGCAAAAATGTTTTTAAAAACATAGATAAAAGAGAAAATAAATATAGAACACCATATGAAAATCACAGACCATCCCCAAAACACCATAAACATTTCTATGGAATTGATTTTTCTGTGGTATCTGAACTATACCAAAAACAAACACAATCTTATTGCCAGACCAATAATTTTCCAGTATGACCTAATGAAACTAAAGCTACTCTTTATGCAGGTTTTATCTATATATTCAAACTCATCTAATTTAAAAAAAAGTGGTGACATGCAACAAAAAATGATAGTATCATTTCTTTGAAAACAAACAAAATATGACACTTGTTGATTATGGCTTCAAAATGATCTCTTTAAACCTTAGTGTGCCTCTTCCTCTTTTCTACTTTATTTAAAAAATGTTTTTGTTTCTCAGCATTTACTACTTCCTGAGATTATATGTAATGGTTTGTTTATTGCCATGCCCTTCCCATGAGCTCAAGGTCTGTGTCTACTTCAGTCAGAGCTGTATCCCTACCACCTAGATGACTAGCATGAATAGAGGACCACTATTCATGCTAGTCATCACAGTAATGGTCCTCTATGAGTGGATCATACCATTCATAGAGGACTATTACTATCATGATAACTAACACTTACATAGCACTTACCATGTGTCAGGTGCTTTTGAAAGCACTTTTCATGGATTAGTTTGTCTAATCACATTATAGCCCTGGGAAGAGGGTACCATAATTATTCACACTTTAAAAGATAACAATCATGAGGCATTGATAGGCTAAGTGACCTGTCCAGGCTCACAGAGCTAGCAAGTGACAGAGCTAGGATATGAGTTCATGCAGTCTGGCTCCAGAATCCACGCTTTGAACTACTACGCTATAGCTACCTGTCTTGCTGACACATTGCATACACACACACACACACACACACACACACACACACACACACACACGCAATATGGAAATGTAGTTTTCGTATTGCACAATTTCCCCAATGTAAAGAAGGCCGTACCTTGAGCCTACCTCTTCTGGTTTTGCCATTCTGGCATGACATCTGTAATATTCAGGTATATCTTTAGAGGAATATCCTTCGAGATGTATCTCTATGAAGGCCTGAGATGCTTCATTAGAAAAGAGCAGACCCTAAGTAAAGAGAGAATTGGGGACACAGGCTGGCTTTGCTATAGATGTTCCCACCATTAAAGAGAGAGGTAGTGTTGGTCAGAGCACAATGTTTATTGCTTCCTGTGAATGGATAGCTGAACTCTAGCAAAGACAGCCTTCCACTGATAAACCCCGAAAGGGCAGTTTTCTCGCAAAAATCTCAATGAGACATCAGGAGCAGCACAGGAAGCACTACTTGGAAATCAAGCATGATATCAAGCTAGGGATTGGGATGAATCCCCGCCCTGCCAGCAGAGAGGCTATACACCTCAGCACTGCTTGGACTCCACAGCCACCAGAGTTTCTTCAGGGTTAGGGGGGCATTATCCTATGTGGCAGCCAGGCAACACAGAGCAAGGATGACAGGGCATGCCCAGTGGGGTTGGCAGCAGGAAGGCAGTGGCAACAGTAACACAGCAGCAGCAGCTGAGGGAGGAAAGCACATTCTGGTAAGTTTCAGCAGCTGGAGGCCCCACATAATTGGATCAAGAGAAGGACTTTATAGAGAGCTAAATTTCAAATGCTTTTTTAAGGTAGGAGGTTAGAGTTGCCCTGTATTTTCTCCTAAGGACAGTTTAGCCTCAAAATACTCGTTTATGGTCATTCTAGAGCTAAGGCTAGTGTTATCCAACAGAGAGAAAGAGAGCGAGAGAACAAGAGAGTGAGAGAGACCGTATATTTAGATCTAAATTATCTTTGTTCTTACAAATTGAGTAAATTAACGTCAATGCAATGAGTTCTTAACAAAGAGCACAATGGTCTTGGCTGTACTCTGAATTACAAATGCCCTGAAACTGTCTGAAAGTCATTTGGATATGCTTGCTGATAATATTCTTGATGAAGAATAAAATTTATTTTTGCTTGAAAGCTAATTAATGTAATCTTTAAAATATATAAATCCCATGGTGAGCCCAAATAATTATAATTGAAATGTGGACCTTGCCAAAACTGAGAAAATTAAAATGCACACAAAATCTGTTAATACATTTAAATTAAAAAAAAATAAAAACAAAAAGGAAAGAAAAACCAATTAACTTCTGGACTGGGGTTTGGTATTTAGAATGAGGAGATTAAATTATGCAGATATCACATTAACACTTGGAATGTAGATGGTGTTGCCCAGCTGCCTTTCAAAGCCTCACCATGCTCAGGCTAAAGTTGCTAGAGAGCAGTGAAGCGAGATGTTTAAAAGGCCACAGTTGTGTTCCTTAAATGGTCCACACAGGGATCATAAAAATCCCTGATGGAATCTTTAGTAGCCTAGAGGTAATTGGAAGGAAGGGATGGGACTAGTAATTAAATCACAAATCTTTCTTGGGGGCGGAAGATTATATATAGATACATATATAGGGAGAGACATATGAATACATAGAGCTGGAGATTGATATATACGGATATATGCATATATATTCATTTACCCAACACCTAGTCAGCCATTTTCGTTATTTCAGTAAACAGCTGAGCAACTCCATTAAAATAAGAAATCAGAGGCATGGGGCTTGGAATACAATTGAAAACCTTTTAGAATATACATTTTTATATGACACCTAAACATCTGGTGCATTGAGGCAATTTAGTAGAAAAAAACAAAACAGCCAAAATAGTTTTTTTGTTTTGTTTTGTTTTATGCCTGAACTGACCAACCGAGTCAATCCATGTCTTCTGGTAGTTGGATGTTTTTGTCAGATTCAAGAAATCAGATAAGTGCACCTTTGGTTCTTCAGGATATTACTATTTGTTTCTCGCTTTTCAAATGGTTGTTTTTAGCACTGCATAGGTGCTGTCACGGCCTCCTCCACCACATTATTATAAGGAGTTCACTGTGGGAGCAATTTCTGTAGACACACTACTATAAAGATGTTACAGGTATATCAATATGGATGGATCTGTTCTTACCTCATTAGCCAGCCAGACAGGAGTAATTCTGAATATCAGATCTGGATCCTTGGGGAACTTCTGTCCTTTTCTAAGACAGCGGTAGAGTTTATACTCTGCTGTACAACCTTGAGATGACCATTAAAACTCAGAACTCCATCATGGGTGCCATTGCCAAATGACCATATTAATGAGACACCTGAGAGAGCAATCAGAGATAGAGCTGCTTCCAGAGACTTCTAACCGGCATTGACAGGGACATAAGACATTTGTCTTACTCCGATTACTTTGGCTTCTTAGCCCAGAGGAAGAATATGAGTCAGGAAAACAAAAAGTTTGAAGAAGTACTTTGGTATCATTTCAACTATTCCCCCAAGAGAATAAAAGGGCACATACAGAAAGGGGGGAGAAGTGGAAGTAAATAATTTCTTGCTAAGCGCTATATTCGAAGAGCAAACTGGTAAGATTAACAGCTAATGATGCACTAATTCATCTAGCAAATATTTACTATGTTAGGCTTGGAATTATTGGGGTGACTCCAAGTAGACAAGGCCCCTTCTCTAATGGAATTATAGCCTTGTGTAGGGTTCAGACCGTCATTAAATAATTACTCTGATGGAAAGAAGCACAGTTTTATGGACATGTATTATGAAGGAAGCTGACCTAGAATAGGGGTGAGCAAGGAAATTTAATCATTGAAATATGGCTATGCTAAACCCTACTTCAAACTGGGATGAAGGTCTACCTAAATCAGTCTTTCAGTTAATCATATCTGCTAAAAACTTTTGTAATAACCCCATTCTCTGGTGGTGTAACCGCAAAGCTCTTTTTACACTAGCTACTGCAACAGTTCTCATTCCTTGTGAAAATTTGGGTCTGAGAGTGGGAAAGACAGTGTAGGTATAGTGCATCTCTTTAACATATACTATGCAATAATTTTAGAAATGGAGACTTTGTAAATTAGTTATGCATACTTAGGCACTATTAATACGCACAAGCAACTAGAAGATTCTTACCTTTCAACATTATGTTTAAGGAATTATTCCTTAAAGTTTCCCTAGTTTAGTGCCAGTCTAAAGACCCTGTTTTCTGGATGAGAAAGAAGGACACAGATGTATGTGCGGCTGATTGTTATTATTTTGCAAATTTGCAGTCTTGTATAAAACTAATCTGTTTTGTGATAGAACAGATGTAGCCAGTAAAACTCCAAGTCCACAAATTCAGGTGTGCTCGAAAGGTAACAGAACTTTATTTCTTTAATTAATTAATTAATTAATTAATTTTTATTTATTTCTACTGAGTAGTAGAAATTTATCTTAACCCATTCAGTTTCTTTCTCCCATCCCTGATTTCCTTTCAGGGCTCAATATCATTGCAGGGAGATTGTGTACTGGCAAGGCAGAGGAAAGGGACCAGGGCTTGAGTAATCTATGCACATTGGCATCTTCCAAGACATACATTGGTCCACAAGTGTCATACTCAAGTCCTACTCCAAACTACAAGTCACCTTTAGTTTGGTTCTTTCTATGCCATTTCTGGATGCAGGGACTTTATCTCCTTGTTCTTTCTATCCTCTGGTGCAGAGATACTCTGTGATTCTCTCTCAGTCCCATTTGCCTAGACACCCAGTGCAGCTATTTCTGTATTTCTATAATCTTCCTCCCTTCCTAGTGTCTCTTGGAAAAGGAAATCCCATTCCTGTGTTGTTTGATCCCTCGAACCATCTGGGTTTCCCTTTAATCCCCATCTTTTTTTTTTTTTTTTGAGACAGAGTCTCTCTTTGTTGCCCAGGCTAGAGTGAGTGCCGCGGCATCAGCCTAGCTCACAGCAACCTCAAACTCCTGGGCTCAAGCAATCCTGCTGCCTCAGCCTCCGGAGTAGCTGGGACTACAGGCATGCCCCACCGTGCCTGGCTAATTTTTTCTATATATATTAGTTGGCCAATTAATTTCTTTCTATTTATAGTAGAGACGGGATCTTGCTCTTGCTCAGGCTGGTTTTGAACTTCTGACCTTGAGCAATCCGCCTGCCTCGGCCTCCCAGAGTGCTAGGATTACAGGCGTGAGCCACCACGCCCGGCCCAATCCCCATCTTTAATAGGAGGCTGAGCTTGGTGGAAGTGCAAGGCTCAGGTCTAACCCTTCTGAAAGATCCATGCTAATTATTTAGTCCATACTTTACCTAGACATTTCCCTCAATCCCACTAATCTGGGGTATCTTTTCTAGTCTTGGGGTAGAAAGCCCTACTCTGAACCATTATGTAATCTTTCTGTCATGAATCCCTTTATCAAAAGCCCTTCTCAGTTCCTGTTGGATCATCCATGTTTTGAGATACATATGCTCCATTTTATAGCTTCCTGAATGGGACTAGGATCACCAAGGATCACAGGTAACTGCATATGCCATTGACTAGTAGTAGTATAAAACCTTATGTCAACATTCTTTTTAGTTTCAAAAAGTATTTAAAAAGTACTTTTAAAAGCATTTTAAAAGTATTTCTAAAAGTACTTTCAGTACTTATAAAGTTTATTAATGACTGGATTCAAAACCTCAAACAATGCAACAAATTACAGTTTTATCTGGGTCTTGAAAGAATTTCAGTGTTCTGGAAAGAGAGGTCTCACTCAGATAACAGGTACTTTATGTTTTCATGGAGGAATATGGGACCATATGCTTACCCATGTACTTATTTCCTGTAGGTTTCATCTTCTTTTGATGAAAGAAGGCAGTATTATGGGTTAAAAGATTTATTGGAATTTAGATTTTTAGAATATTCTAAAAGTGAGCAGCAATAAGTTTATTTAGAAGTTGGTTTTGTTCTCAGCATTTTCTTACAGAATAATTCTATGATTTTTTCCCTTCTCGTATAGAATAGCAAAATGATACTAACCTGTACATATGTGTACCACTCATTCAATTATCATCCTATAATAAATTTTTCATCTATTTATGACCTTCCTACCCTATCAGACTCTCAGAATTAAAATTACATGAATGTAAACATTTCTTTTCTACAAAAGGAGGGGTAAATTTATGTTTTCTTTTGTAGTTTATTGCTCCTTGGAAATGTCTTCAAACAAAATATATTTATTTTTCTTTTGTTGTGAGAGAGCTATATGGACACTTCTTGCAATAACCTTGGTTATTGCAATAGCCTTGCAATAAGTGTCCATAAATAATCTTTATTTATAATGGTACCATACTTTTTCATTTATTTTTGTGACTGTATGATATGGAAGAAATAGCACTAAACAGACTATAATTACCAGAATTTTCTCCCCAGTTCCACCACCTACCCACAAGCTATGTGGTTGTGTTCACATCTACAACATTCATAACCTAGCTTTCTCATTCCTGAAATTAGAATAATAATATCTTCCACTTCATGTCACAAGTCTTTTGCACAGATGTCGCTATTGCTAAATCTTTGACATTAAATAGTTCCTTGATCTAAAATAGAAATATTGTTCTCAGTTGATTCAGAAATTTCCTTAGACTAGAATAATACATATTATGGCAAAGGCTCTCTAATTCCCTATAATTTCCTTAAAGCTCCTGTTAGCCTAGACATTCCTATAGAAAAGATTTTCTTTGGTGAATGTGGAGGAAAGTCAGCATCATGCCATTGAGATTGGGGAAGAGGGTCAGGGAAATGCCTGTGGCTGAATTATTGAACTGGGAAATAGCCAAATCTATGGAAGCCTCCCTCTCTCCATACATTTCCTGGAATGTAAAGGAGACTGCTTTTGTTAACCAGTCTAATGTCATTCAACCTCATCAGCCAATTTGGTGAATCAAATTTGTGACGATGATGGCATTACATAATAGTGATTACATCTCAGGGCAATCAGAGCAATGATATTATGAAAGGGATTACATCCTCTATGTAAAGTAGTCTGAACTCTCAGATCTGCCAGATTTTTGTGCTGTTTCATATTTTCGTAGTGTTTTAGAAAGATATGTATCTGACGAATAAAATATTAAAATATAGGTTTTACATATTTAAGAACAATATATATGGTCCTTGTGAAATTTAAACACTGAAATATGTTCCAGCTGAATCACAGACAACCAGTTTCCCTGTAGTAATGGTATTGATTGTCAAGACAGCAGAAATGAGAGGATCTGCTAGGCTGTCACAAGCCTGGTTTCTCCTGGTTAGGGGGACTACTACCCTATGTATGGTGGTACGTTTAAGGGTGTGCTGCTATCCACTTGTTAGATCAGTCATCCCTTCTCCCTGTTAGTTTGTGCTGCATGTAATATGTAGTGAGCCCAAAATATACCATAAAATAAGAATAGGTTTAGGAGGAGATGAGAGAGAATAAAGAAGTTGAAGTTTATGTTGTGTTTTGGGAGCACAACGATTCAATTTTAGTTATTTTGTTTGATTTGAATTTTTTTAAATTATGCTTCAGTGAGTTAAGATGGAAATAGTTTATACCTAATTTTGAAAATAAAGGGATGTTCGTTGATTATATGCTCATCCCTTGTGTAGTCTATTTTATTGATACTCAATCTAATATCTCCTGGCAATGAAGGTGATATCTAATTTAAAAGAAAAATAATCAGCAGTAGCATATAGTGTGAATTTCCTCTAAATTACTACTCATAAGCAATTAAACATGGCCTCCCCCTTGGATTCTTTACAGCCGATGCACTTGAAATAGGTTTGTTTTTGTTGTTGTTGTTGTTGTTGTTTTGGCACAGCCTGCACAGTTTGATACCATTCAATCTCCTTACTGAGATATTGACAGGATTTTACTCTATCTTGAAGGAAAACCAAGTGTAAGGTAGAAGGTTGAAATACAAACTGATATTAAAGAAGCTTTAAACTCTTGCCAACATCCTGTTTCTTTTTTGTCTAGGAGAATAGTTCTCAACCAGGGGGGATTTTGCTCTCCAGGAGACAGTTGGAAATGTCTGGAGACTATTGGTTGTCACAACTGGGAGGTGCTATTGCCATCTAGTGGGTAGAGGCCAAGGATGCTGCTAAATATCTTACAATACATAAATAAGACAGCACCCTTCCCACTCTTCCCCCCCTCCCTACCTCTACCCCTTCTCAAACAAAGAATTATCTGGGCCAAAATGTCAGTAGTGCTGAAGTACAGAATCTCTGACCTAGAACAAAGACATTTTTGATGAGATTCTGGGATTTTTGAGGCATACCTTTTACTAGCATAAGCTGTCCTTGAACACTAATAGTTATTTCAAAAATGAAATCAACTATTGTTGAGGGAACACCTGGCTTGAGTTCAAATACATATAATTCTCATCTGGATTCAGAATTATAACTTCGTGCAAACCCTAGAAAATATTGTCTGCTTACAGAACATAGATTCTGTGAAAAGAAACCCCCATTCCCAGATAGAGAAAAAATAGTATATTTTCTACTGAAATTCCATTAGAATGAAGAGATTATCATAGCCTTAGTTTAAACCATAAGACATTACTGTTCCTGTAGGCCAAATTGTCACATATCAGTAATGTCATATGGTTAAACCCTGTATTATGTCATCTCTTGTAAGATGAACATGATCTGAAAGAAATTCCATTTGGAAGAGAGATGTCAGGATGCTTCCTCAGTGTGCCTCATTTGCATTTCCAACTATTATAATAACTATGGCTGAAATTGGAATACATTAGTGGTAACATAATCAGTGAAGCACTATTCAAAATACTTTTTTTGGCAAGAATTTTTCTAAAATCGTTTAGATTGACATACATTTTTTGAGAACTATAGATATAACACAGTTGATATTGCTTGAAAATGTTGTGAATGTTTATATCAGTCTGGTTTTGGAATAAAAGAAAGCCACTATAAGAATTAAAGAAGTAAGGGGCTTAATATAGAACTTGGAGATTAATATGAGAATTAAAGAAATGAAAATCTGGAAGGATACAGCTGAAAGATCAGAGAAACAGTCATATGACCTCAGTCTGAAGACTTGCAGTGGGTAATAAAGCTGTCAATCCTGAGGAAGTCCAAGAAATTCTGTTACCATGAAGTGGGAAAATTTGCAGAGTGGTCTGGAACTAGGTGCCTGCTTCATTTGATGGTCATGATGTTTGAGAGCAGTAATGACTTCTGTTTCATTTCCACCTTTCAACGTTCATAGGTGTTTCTTTCATTGGCAGACTCTAACCTGTGACTATAGAGTGAAGATGGTTCTGAGAAAGATAGATTCCAGCCTTAGTAGGGACTGGCAGTGGTGATATCAAGTTGACCACCACCAGTCAAATAGAGGGCGAATCTCATCTTTGATGGGTTGTTTGTACTCATTCTTAAAAGTAGGTGAAAATGAACATCAAAGTTTCACAAGATCTCATGAGATTTCAGAGTGTTATAATTGCCTTATCAAAGAAGTCATTAACAAGAAAATGAACAGAGGTAAGTCTTTGTCATAGTTCTTGTATTTAGACAACGAGAAAAGTGCCTTTTGGGAGAAAAGAAAGAAAAGGAAGTTTGAATAACTTACTAATCAAGAAATGCTCTCTCAGGAAATTCATATCTGACTGTCTCTACTAGCATTCCAGTCTTAAAGCCCAGTGGTAAGATAAGATATGGGCATGTCAAAAACGATATACTTGTATTAGGTATAAGACAGTCAAGTTATTAATATAAACCTCAATTGTGCAAAATATATGTAATTTTATTTACTTTCCTGGACTGAACTTATTTTCTATTTATAGTATTATTTTATCTTAAAGTAGAAAATATACCATTTGATCCAGCAATCCCATTATTGAGCATCTACCCGAAGGAAAAAAAAGACATTCTATAAAAAAGACATCTGTACTCGAATGTTTATAGCAGCACAATTCACAATTGCAAAGATGTGGAAACAGCCCAAGTGCCCATCAATACATGAGTGGATTAATAAAATGTAATATATGTATACCATGGAGTTCTACTCAGCCACAAAAAACAATGGTGATCTAGCACCTCTTGTATTATCCTGGATAGAGCTGGAGCCCATTCTACTAAGTAAAGTATCCCAAGAATGGAAAAACAAGCACCACATGTACTCACCATCAAATTGGTATTAACTGATCAATACTTATGTGCACATATGGTAGTAACATTCATCGGGTGCCGTGCAAGTGGGAGGGGGGAGGAGGAGATGGGTATATACACACCTAATGGGTAAAGTGTGCACCGTCTGGGGGATGGACACACTTGAAGCTCTGACTCAGGTGGGGCAAAGGCAATATATGTAACCTAAACATTTGTACTCCCACAATATGCTGAAATAAAAAAAATTAAATAAAAAATATGTTAGACAATTCTAGGTACACTATTATTTCAGGGTTTGAAATAGTTAATTCATTCTGATTCCTTCCTCTCTCTTCATAAGAAGCATCTGACTTTCAAAGGGCCTATATGGTGTTCTTCCTTCAGAAAGAAATATCTAGTGTCTAGTCCTTCTCAATTTATTTTGGTATCCATCTAAGATATTTCTGATTTTGCTTTGGTATATTAGTCAGGGTAGAATAGCCAGTATTTATCAAACTCTCAGTGGTGAAGAACCAGTTTTTATTATTTCCAATCTGTCACAGACCAATACTTTTGTAAAATACAATAATGATAAATTACTAGAAGCATGAAATTTAAAAAAGTAAAGGCAATAAAAACAAAACACAACCCTGGATTTTAAAAACAAAATTCAGCAGACGTGAAGTTTCTCTTTCAAATTGCCATAGAAGTTTCTAAAAAACTTTCTTGTAATTTCCGTACTTAATTTCTTCATAAGTTAGTATCAAGCAATTTGCAGATCAGAACCAGTCTGTGTACCACATTTTGATTAACATTTGGCTAAGCTACGGTGAAACAACAAGACATGAAATCTCAGTGGTTTGCAAGAATAAAAATTTATTTTTTTCTCATGTAAAGTCTAATATTATTATTCCTCGTCTGGACTCTCCTGGGAAGCTGTCTTCCAAACAGTGATGGAAGAATCCATTTCTCTCCCGTCTGTGCTACTCTGTTTAGTTAATAGTCTCTAATGTCACATCAGAAGGAGAATGTGAGTAGACAAATTGAATACTTAGCCACCCAATTAGGAAGTGATTCATACCACTTCTGCTCATACCCTTTTGCCAAAACGAGTCACATGACCAAACTAAATGCAAAGGAGTCTGGGAAATATAAAGGAACACTTGAGTATTGGTTAACTCTAGCAGTCTTTTCCACACATGATCTCATATATTGTGTGATCTCTTTGTCCCAATTTCCATGACCCTCTCAGAGTATGCAACATTTTCAAATGTTCTCATAGGTACTTAAAATTGAACATTTGGAGTCTGTTGGAGACTCATGTGGCTTGTCTCAGGTTTTGTCTGCCTAGATATGGCTTGACAAGATGATAAGAATGATAAGAATGCCACTTATTTGTTATGGATGCTACACTATAATGGCTTTGGCAAATCTCTGTGAAATTTTACACAAGAACCATGGATTAGTTTCTTTGGTATTTAGGTTTCCATATATTTAAAGGAGTCTATCAACCCATCTGGGATTCTGTTGAAGGAGTTGTGTTGGAGCTGACTTAAGCACCTTAACCCCTTTCAGGGACAGTCTCAGAATCTAACTCTTTACTTTCCGTCTGACTCTCCTCTTTCTCATCAGCCTCTAGAATCTTTATAAAATCTAAGGCAGAAAAAGTGGTTCTTTAATCACCATAATGCATCCTTATTAAATATACTGTTTACAGGACATATTTCTACTTTGATACTCAAAAGCACTTTATTTTCAGATTTTGAGACACACACCCCCTCCCCACCAATCACTTTTTTTTTTTTTGAGACAGGATCTCACTCTGTCACCCAATCTGGAGTGTAGTGGCACAATCATAGCTCACTACAAACTTGAGTTCCTGGGCTCAAGCTATCCTCTTGCCTCAGCCTCTTGAGTGGCTGGGACTACAGGCACACACCACCATGCCTGAATATTTCTTTTAGAGATGAGATTGTGCTATGTTTCCCAGGCTGGTCTTGAACTCCTGGCCTCAAGTGATCCTCCTGCCTCAGGCTACAGAGTAGCTGCTATTATAGGTCCCCAACCACTTTTACTCAACTTACTATCTCTTCTAGAAGTTTAAACATCTCTTTTTTGACATTCCCTTCCTGGTCAGGATGTAGAAGAATGTGAAAGACCGAGTGGTAACAACAGTTACAAACTGGATACAAGAAAATATTCATCCTTACATAGATTTGTGAAACTTTTGAATACTCAGTATTGAGATACTGAGAAGTCTTTTTTTTTTTTTTTTTGAGACAGAGTCTCGCTTTGTTGTCCAGGCTAGAGTGAGTGACGTGGCATCAGCCTAGCTCACAGCAACCTCAAACTCCTGGGCTCAAGCAATCCTTCTGCCTCAGCCTCGCAATTAGCTGGGACTACAGGCATGAGCCACCATGCCTGGCTAATTTTTTTTCTATATATTAGTTGGCCAATTAATTTCTTTCTATTTATAGTAGAGACGGAGTCTCGCTCTTGCTCAGGCTGGTTTTGAACTCCTGACCTCGAGCAATCCGCCCGCCTCGGCCTCCCAGAGTGCTAGGATTACAGGCGTGAGCCACCGCGCCCGGCTCCTGAGAAGTCTTAATGAACCAAATTCCAGAGAGGAATGAGCTCTTCATTTGTGAACAAGGAGCCATAGACACATACCTGGAAATAAGTGCTTCTGAAGGGTATGAGTTGTTGGAGGAACAGGTCTGACAGAAATGGAGAGAACTTGCAGGACTAGGAAAATGTACGTGAGCTTTTTGTGACATGTTTTGATGCCAGGTTGAATTAGAATTTGGACATAAAGAGATAAAATCAAAGAGAAAAATCTTAAATGCAGCTGAAGAAAAAAAGACAAAGTAAAATAGAGGAAAGATGATAAGAATAATAATTTATTTCTCATCAGAAACAATGGAAGCTAGAAGACACTGGAATGGCTGGCTGCTTTATTTATTTATTTATTTATTTATTTTTGAGACAGAGTCTTACTTTGTTGCCCAGGCTAGAGTGAGTGCCGTGGCGTCAGCCTAGCTCACAGCAACCTCAAACTCCTGGGCTCAAGCGATCCTGCTGCCTCAGCCTCCTGAGTAGCTGGGACTACAAACATGTGCCACCATGCCCAGCTAATTTTTTCTATATATATTAGTTGGCCAATTAATTTCTTTCTATTTATAGTAGAGACAGGGGTCTCACTCTTGCTCAGGCTGGTTTCGAACTCCTGACCTCGAGCAATCTGCCCACTTCGGCCTCCCAGAGAGCTAGGATTACAGGCATGAGCCACCGCATCCGGCCCTGGCTGGCTGCTTTAAAGTACTGAAGGGAAAGAACAATCAACTTAGAATTCTCTGTTTAGTGAAAATATCCTTAAAATAAAAGTTAAAGAGTTTTTCAAAAAAAAAAAGAAAACTGAAATAATTGTTAACCAGCATATCTTTATTATAATAAATGTTAAAAGAAGATCTTCATTTTAATAGGAAATTTTACCATATGAAAACTTATCTCTACAGTAAGCGATGAAGAGTTCTAGAGGATAATTATATGGGTAAATATAATATATATTTGTCTTATTTCTTAATTTTTATAAATTATTACTGATAGATTAAGGGAAAAAATGATAGCAATATATTATGGTGTTTACAACAGATGCAGAAGTAAAATATATGACAATAGCAAAATGAATATAAAAGTCAGGTAGAATTAAATCACTGTAAAGTTCTTACATTGTACTTGAAGTGCTATAATATTCACTCAAGGTTAAACTAAGATAAGTTATAGATGAATACTATAATTCTCAGAAAAATAATTAAAAAATAAAACAAAAAATATAGTTAAAGAGCCAATAGAGGAGATAAAATGAAATACTAAAAATATTCAACCAGACATGTCAGAAAAGGAGGAACAAAAGCACAAAGAAAAAAAATGTGACAAATAGAAAATTCATAAAAAAATGCTAGACATAAGCTTAACATAGTAATTATTTATGTATATAAATTGATTAAACACTCTAATTAAAAGATTGAGATTAGTGGGATGGTTAGAATAAACAAGATCAAATTATATGTTAACAATTAAGAAGCATATTTCAAATATAAAGCTGTATTTTATTTTATTTTATTTTATTTTACTTTTTTGAGACAGAGTCTTACTTTGTTGTCCAGGCTAGAGTGAGTGCTGTAGCATCAGCCTAGCTCACAGCAACCTCAAACTCCTGGGCTCAAGCAATCCTTCTGCCTCAGCCTCACGAGTAGCTGGGACTACAGGCATGTACCACCATGCCCTGCTAATTTTTTCTATATATATTAGTTAGCCAATTAATTTCTTTCTATTTATAGTAGAGACGGGGTCTTGCTCTTGCTCAGGCTGGTTTCAAACTCCTGACCTCGAGCAATCCTCCCGCCTCGGCCTCCCAGAGTGCTAGGATTACAGGTGTGAGCCACCGGGCCCGGCCTTAAAGCTGTATTTTAGTTCAAAGTAAAACGAAAGAAAATGATACATCAAGCAAACACTAAGCATATAAAAGCTGTTAAGATTATATAAATATAACATAAAATATACATATAAATATATATCTTATCAGAAAATTTTATATATATATATATTTTTTAACTTATTTAGGGTGTGTCTGACTCTTAGAATGTATGTTTATGTAGAGACTTTGTTTAGATCATTAGTAATCTGATGTAGCTTAAGCAGTGTTGATCTAAGAATTACAGTTTAAGGTGAGTATCACCAAGCAACTCCTGACTTTAGGTAGTAGACTTCTAGAATGGACTCTCCTAGGATTCTCAATAATGATGTGTTTTTTTGTATAGACAATTAAATCTTTATTAAAACAGTAACATTAATACAAATGCTTATGCACCAAACACAGGCTATACTCATTAATCTGTACATCTGTAGCAAATCAGCTTCACTGTAGGATAAGAATGCTGCAAACCTCAAAAGTAGTTTCTTTTAGTCTCAGATCCTTGCTTCTCTCTCATCTTTGAGTCAGGAAAAACAAGAATCTGGGATGCTTTGGTGTCAGTGTCTTTGATTTTACACTCCAGTCTATCTTTTAACATGTATTTTCTTGAAGGAGCTACTCCTCTGTCTTAATCATCACAAGACATTTGAAGCATAAATGCAAGACCAAAGCACTCATTATTAATAGTAGAGTTACATTTTTATTCATAACAGGTATCATGCTGTGGAAAATAGCTGAGAATAGCTGAGTGTTTTAAGGCAAAACTTTTTTGAGGCCCATTTTGACTACAGTATTCCATTATAAGTGTCGTTTATTCATCTCCATGGCAGCATTATTGAAATCATCCTTGTATTGATGCGAATGCAGGGGAAAGCCATATATATTTCTGCAAGGGCCCTGACTAGACCTTTGAAAGCAAGTGACTGTCCCCCCCGCCAAGCAAGTCAGATACCAAAGAAAATGAGTTGAGGATGTGATGTAGTTTCCACAGTTTAAAATAAGGTTCAGCAGTGAATATATCTTGTGGAACTTCCAGTCAATAGTATCTGAAGACAGATACTAATTGCAATTCCAATTTTCTAGAAAGAAGAAGTGCAGAGCTCATGAGACCTAACCTAATTTAGGGATTATCTAGAGAAGTGTTGTGTCATTAGCATTTTCAGAGCTCCTTGACTAGACCTCCCAAAGCAAGTTAGTTCCTTCAAACAAGGGGGGTGGATACCTAACACCACCCTCACTCCAAATAAATATGGATTTACCGTGTACTAGATGCTCTGCATTGTGTAGGTGGAAGGTTACTAGGGAGCATGATTTAATACCTGTCTTCAAGGAGCTTGTAATTAGGTGGGAAGATGACATAAACACAGGAAAGTAAAAGTAGCAAAGAAACAGCCTAATGAGCAAAGGATTTTCTCTGTTCCCATTTTATGATCTATGAAAGCCAAAACAATATAAATTTCCTGAAAATTAGATAGATTGGGTGTTTGAGCAAATAAAAGTCCGGTATTGTGGATAATTCTATATCGTTTTATTAAGCAATATTTATTATATAAATATGTAATATGTTGGATAAGTATACTACTATATGTGCATTTACATAAATGTATTTAATATCAACTCATCCCATGAAAAACAGTGCCAGGGAATGACTAAACTCCAATTCCCTTTCTTTCATCTTTTTTTTTTTTTGAGACAGAGTGTCACTTTGTTGCCCAGGCTAGAGTGAGTGCCATGGCTTCAGCCTAGCTCACAGCAACCTCAAACTCCTGGGCTCAAGGGATCCTCCTGCCTCGGCCTCCCAAGTAGCTGGGACTACAGGCACGCCCGCCATGCCCGGCTAATTTTTTTTCTATATATATTAGTTGGCCAATTAATTTCTTTCTATTTATAGTAGAGATGGGGTCTCGCTCTTGCTCAGGCTGGTTTTGAACTCCTGACCTTGAGCAGTCTGGCTGCCTCGGCCTGGCAGAGTGCTAGGATTACAGGCATGAGCACCCGGCCCCCTTTCTTTCATCTTTTAACAGAGAGAAGAATGAGCATGGATTCAAAGACTCCTTCCTGATGTTTCCTTCCATGTGTGTGGAATCTCTACATCATGACAAAAAAATTCTACTTAGAGAAACCCAAACTGTATGACATAATTTCACTAATTTTAATTCATAGGTAAATATGAATAGTGAGAATTTTACTATAAAAAGAAATAAGAATATGTGAAATTATAATCATATAAATAAACAATGTGAGTAAGAAAGAAGTACTTATTGTTTTCCAGGACTTAGGGTAGCACTTTCTTTGCATTGTCTCATTTAACACTGAAGACAGCCATATGAGGTCAGCACCGTTATTATCCCATTTTACAGATGATATAACTGATGAACACATACTAGAACTAGTGAATGAGGTAACTGTAATTCAAACTCAGGCGCTCTGTCTGCCTCGTCTTCTCCTGTCTCACTCCCTCCAGTACACACACATCCTCACCCTATCACTGAGCCAATTCTTACCTATCCTTTATGTCTCAGGTTAAAAAGTCCTCCTGAAGGGAAATCCTCTATATAACTCAGGAATCTCTTCATCTAAAGGGAACAGGTAATCTTACCAGAACAGTTTAAAGAGTTGGGAGATTGTTCTTTTCATATATTAAGAGAGTAGGTCACCTAGCATCTCAACCTTAGTATCAGAGATTCTCACTCATTTCTCCATCATTCTTGCCATGTTGGCTTGTGCCTTCATTCTTCTTACCTCATGGGCACAGTATGGCTGCTAAATCTGCAGCCATCACGTCTGTATTCCAGGCAGAAAGAAAGTGAAATGGTAAATAACAAAGGGACTTTCTTGTACCTGTGTGGCTTTGACATCTTGTTTAGGAAAGGAAGAGAGTCCTAGCCAGAACTATATCACATAGCCACCCTCACTCCAAAGAAGATTGGACAATTAAAGATTTAAATTTGCAGCCTGTTTGAGATGAAAAACAAGGGAAGGTACATGGGAAAAAACACTAAATGACACAATGCCTCTCTAGATTTCCCTAAATTAGGTTAGGTTTCATGAGCTCTGTGCTACTTCTTTCTAGAACATTCAAATTGTAATTAGTATCTGCCTTCAGATTCTATTGATTGGAAGTTCCATGAGATATATATTCACTGCCGAACCCTTATCCTACACTATAGAAGCTACACCACATCCTCAACTCATTTTCTTGATTACATAGCAATAGAGAGACTTCTACCCATTCTTATTTGCTATTTATGCTGTAAATGACTAATAAAATTTGCTTTAAACTTTTAAAAAATATTCCATTTCACTGCAATTTTCCTTCATAATTGGGGATTATAATAAATATATTCTTGAAAAACATCCAGATAAAGAGTAAAGAAAGGTCATATATATGCTATATAAAATCTCCTATAATATAATATTTATATTAATCTAATAATCTCCCATAATCATATATATAATCTCCCATAGGCTAAATGCAAATATAAAATATTTGTCAGTGTTATTGAGCTACAACTGACAAATAAAAATTGTATATATTGAAAATGAACATGTTTTGATATATGTACACATTGTGTATACATTACAAGATAATTAATATATCCATATCTACTTTCTTAGGGAATTTCAAGTATACATTATTATTAACTATACTCATCATAGTGTACATTACATAGTGTACATTAGATAAATAAGCTCTAGATAAAGAGCTTATTTATCTCAAAATTCAAATTTTGTACCCTTGGACCAACATTTCCCCATTTTCCCCACCCATCAAACCCTGATAAAGACTCCACTCACTGCTTCAATGAGTTCAAACATTTTTAGATTCCACATACAAAGTGAGATCATGCACATTATTTTTCTTTCTGTGTCTGGCTTACTTTACCATGTTGTCACAAATGGCAGAATTTCCTTCTTCTTTTTTCTTTTGGATTTCCTTTCTTTTTTTATGGCTTAGTAATATTTCATTGCACACACATGCACACACACTCACCACAATTTCATTATTCATTCTTATGCAGAGAGACACTTAGGTTGTTTCTGTGTTTTTACTATCGTGAGAAATGCTGCAATAAACGTGGGAGCACAGATATCTCTACGAGGTGCTGATTTCATTTCCTTTGGATAAATACTTAGAGGTGGAATTGCAGGATCATATATATGATAGTTATATTTTTAATTTTTTGAGGAACATCCATACTAGTTTCCATAATGGCTGTACCAATTTACATACTACCCAACAGTGTATAAGTTTTCTCTTCTCTCTATAACTCGCCAACATGTGTTATCATTTGTCTTTTTAATAATGGCCATCCTACCTGGTATGAGGTGATATTTCATTGTGGTTTTGATTTGCATTTCCCTGATGATTGGTGATGTTTCATATCCCTGTTGATCATTTGTATATTTTCCTTAGAAAACTTTCTATTCAGGTCCTTTGCCCAAATTTAATTGGGTTATTTACTATTGAGTTGCATGATTTCCTTATATATTTTGGATATTAATGCCTTATCAGATATATAGTTTGCAAATATTTTCTCCCATTACATAAGTTGCCTTTTCATTTTTCTATTTCTTTTGTTGTGCAGAAACTTTTTAGTTTGACGTAGTCCCACTTGTTAATTTTGCTTTTGTTGCCTGTGCTTTTGGTGTCATTTCCAAAAAAGTCATTGCCAAGACCAATGTCAAGGAGATTTTTATCTATTTTCTTCTAGGAATTTTATGGTTTAAAGTTTTATGTTTAAGTCTTTAATCCATTTCAAATTAAGCTGTGTAAATGGTATAAGATAAGCATCCAATTTCATTGTTCTGCATGCGAATATACAGTTTTTCCCACACCATTTATTAAAGAGACCATCATTTCTCTGTCGTATATTCTTGGCACCTTTGTCAAAGATTAGATTGACTCTATGTGCTTGTGTTTATTTCTGGGCTTTCTATTCTGTTCCATTGGTCTATGAGTCTGTTTTTATGCTATTGTAAAAAAATTTGTGAAAAAAAATTAAAAAGCAAAACAAGAATTTTTGTTTTCCCTACATGGTAGTCAGAGCTAACTTTAGGTACTGATGTCGTATGAAAGAAAGGATCTTAAATCTTTTATTGGGTTATCCAAGAAGGCCTAAAAGAAACTCAGCCATAAAGCTATGTGTAAGTAGGTAAATTGGGTTAGTGAGAAATGAGCCATGATGAAGAGGCTGTCCTAACACGTCTCTTCTTCCTGGCTTGGCATCACAGGTAAAAGTTGTGACCCCTCTCACACTACTTCTGTTGTTGTTTCTGGAACTGAGACGGATTTAGGCTAGAACAATAAAGGTAATATAATAGATTATCAGGCAATGTTTCCATGTTGGTAGTACGCTGTCAACATAACCTACAGAAAAAACACAGAGCTGTAAATGGTGGGGAAATGCACAGGCTAGAAGCAGGGTGTACTTAGTTAGGCTAGTTCTCTTAATTTTTAATATCCAGGACAAAAATATGGAAAGCAGTTTTCCTTCACTTCTTATGTGAGTACAAATCAAAATAAAACAAATGTAGTCACTGGGAGCCAGTGTCAGAGTTATTGCTCTAGAATTCATAGTGAGGTATGTGAGAGGTTATCAGTCTGGGACAAGTCATTATATATCAGTTTTATCGGTCTAACATTTCTTTTGCTCTAGGATTAAGCATAGCTTCAAAATCTAGAGTCATTCAGGCAAGGGGAAAGGTCCCATAAATAATAGAATCTTAGAATTTTATTGCTTGAACTTACAAACCTTAGAGATTACCTCGTATAACCCGTACATTTTATGCATGAAAAAATTTAGCCACAAAGACAGTAAGTGACCTAACTAATTGCCATTATGGCTTATTAGTGGTACAGCCTGGTCCTCAGTCTCCAACTGGTATGTTTTTCAGCAAATCACTGTGAATTCATTGTCTTAAAAAACGTACCGGGAAATGTACCAATTATCTTTATTTTCTTCTCTTCCATGGATAAAGCATTGCTATTATGTGAAAAGGCTGTTCAATCAGCATGCCTATGAAAATAGATCTGTCTCAGCAATATTATTCTTTAGTACCATGTTTCTCTCTTTCACTCTCACCTTTCACTTTTTCCTTCTGCTTTTCTTTTTCTGTATTCTCCCACTCTGTTCTATATTTATACTCCCTCTCATGCATCTCCCTTTTTTCTCTCTTTTCTTATGTCTTTGATTAGGCTACATACAAAATAAACATCATGGGCAATTATCAAATTAATCTCTTATGCACCAACACTCTTAAATAAGTTAGGTATTTCTTTAGTGAATGAGTTGACTTTTATTTCAGATTAATTGTAAGTAATAGTAAATTGAATTAAATTTTACATGTGTAATTAAAGTTTCAAAGTTTTATAGTTCATATGAGGAAATCAAGCTCGGTCAATATCTTCAGATACAAATGCTTCTAGGGACGATATAAACCATATCTTCCATGAACAATTGCCCATGCTTCAGAAGAATAATCAGAATTAATAAGTTAAAAAATTGTTTTTTACTGCCAGTGTCACTGTCCAATAAATATCTAAAATGGCCATAAAAATTTGAGTGTGGTTGGCTCTAACTGGGACCTTCAAATATTAGCTGAAGTAGAAATGAGAAAATGAGAGTAATGGTGTGTGAGTCATTGGCTTGTTTTGTCTCAGATCCTGTTCAGCTTATCTATTGCTATGTAACAACCCACCACAACACTTAGTGGCTTCAACAATGACAACATTTATTTTGCTTATGGATTTGCAATTTGGATAAGTCTCAGTGAGGACAACTTGTCTCTGCTCCATGTGACATCAGCAGGAATGGCTCAAAGGCTGGGGGTTGGAATTATTTAAAGGACTACTCCTTCACTGTCCTGGCTTTTTTTTTTTTTTTTTAAATTTTTTTTTATTTTGGCATATTATGGGGGTACAGATTTTAAGGTTTCAATAAATGTGTCCTGGCTTTTGATGCCAGTTGTCAGCTGAAACTTTAGCTGGGGCTGTGACCAGAACAACTACAACTCTTTCCTTATCTCTGTTTGGCTGTTGTAATCTCTAAGTTGCCTCACTGTCCTCTATTTGACTTTTCAGATATTTTAAAATCTATTTGCAATTAGTTCCCTGTATTAAATTCCCTCTGTTGGATTAAAACCCAAAAACTTTGGCTCCAAGTATGAATTTCCAGTGAGAGAGAGAGAGAGAGACAGAGAGATAGAGAGAGAGAGAGAAGAGAGAAGAACAAGTTAGAAGCTATATCCTCTTTTATGAATTCATGTAGCTACTTTTTGCTATATTCTGTTCCTCAGGAACAAGCCATATTCAAAGAGAGGTGAATTACAGTCCACTTTTCGTAGTAGAAGTGTCAAAGAATTTCTGAATGTGTTTTAAAACCACTATAATTTCCTTCTTCTAGTCATTTGCTTGTTTGCTCAGATCCAACCCCTGTTCTTTCCCTTGCTTATCTATATTTCAGGGTATTTATTTCTCCACACTACATTTCCCAGGACTCTGCCTGCTGGCTTCTGGTTAGAGGCAGCCAGTAGGAGGTATTAGCAGGAAATTGGAGGGCAGGAGAAAGGAGGAAGCCAAGGTAGCTCTTTGCTTCTCTTTCTGCTTCACGCAAAGTCTTTGCCAGTGCAGGCACCTCATTTTTTATTTCAGTTCCAACTGGGAGTCCCCAGTCCCTGTGCCCTGATCCCACCACGTCTTAGGTCTTAGCTGACTTCTGTTCCTATTTTTTTTTTTTTTTTTTGAGACAGAGTCGCACTTTGTTGCCCAGGCTAGAGTGAGTGCTGTGGCATCAGCCTAGCTCACAGCAACCTCAAACTCCTGGGCTCAAGCAATCCTCCTGCCTCAGCCTCCCGAGTAGCTGGGACTACAGGCATGTGCCACCATGCCCGGCTAATTTTTTCTATATATATTAGTTGGGCAATTAATTTCTTTCTATTTATAGTAGAGACGGGGTCTTGCTCTTGCTCAGGGCTAGTTTCGAACTCCTGACCTCGAACATTCTGCCCGTCTAGGCCTCCCAGAGTGCTAGGATTACAGGCTTGAGCCACTGCACCGGGCCTGACTTCTGTTCCTAATCCATAGATTCCCTCCCCATCCTCTGTTTGGATTTTTCAGGTCTTTTGCAAACTACACTTCATAATTAGTTCTAAGTACAAACTATTCTCTAAAAAACTCTCTCAAAGAATGTTGCTTTCCTGACTAGATACTGACTGACACAGATGTGAAGAAAAGCCAAAGAACACTAATAATAAATGGCAAAGGCTTCATTGAGAGCTAGAAAATGTGTTGGAAACTATGATCCAATTATGTAATTGTGCAGAATGGTAGCCATGAAATTATACACTGTAGGTGTCAAATTTTACCTACATTTATGAAAAACAAGTACATAACAGGTGTCATGGATAATTTAAGTGGCTGTGTCATAAGTGCAGAACAGGTTCAGGGCAATGCTATAGGTCAGCCACAAAACAGCATAGACGAGTCAAGTGGTCACGTTGATCAATGCAAGGACATGTGTAGTGGATTTTTTACATGATCATCAAAAAAGTTTCACTGTGACCATTGTAGTGCCTGTAGAACCTGTGCTCTAGTTCTCCAAACTTTTATTCCAATCACTCACTGTTGCTGAATTTTTTCTTTTATAAACTGAAATTGCATTTCTTTTTATGTGCTATCGGATTATAAGGAACTTTACTGTATGGTTTTTTTTTTGAGACAGAGTCTCGCTTTGTTGTCCAGGCTAGAGTGAGTGCCGTGGCGTCAGCCTAGCTCACAGCAACCTCAAACTCCTGGGCTCAAGTGATCCTCCTGCCTCAGCCTCCCGAGTAGCTGGGACTACAGGCATGTGCCACGATGCCCGGCTAATTTTATATATATATATCAGTTGGCCAATTAATTTCTTTCTATTTATAGTAGAGACGGGGTCTCACTCTTGCTCAGGCTGGTTTTGAACTCCTGACCTCGAGCAATCCGCCCGCCTCGGCCTCCCAGAGAGCTAGGATTACAGGCGTGAGCCACCGTGCCCGGCGTACTGTATGTTTAAATAAAAAGTTTTCCTTGAACTTTCAAAGACAAAAATGGCTGTTAAAACTTATGATTTAACAACAATAACAACAAAGTCTTTATGATTTTTTGGAGGAAAGTAGGAGGACAATTTGGAGGAATTTGGGTACTCAGTGGGGTAGCATTGTAAGAGCTATGAAATTACAACTGCATCCTCTCCTTACATTATAGATACAGTTTATTTGTCATTTTTTCACTTTAAAATTGAAGTCACTAATCTTATGATTCCTATGCTGCCTTGACATTGTTAATAATTAATTTCTTTTGCTTGGCATATCTTTAATTTGAACCATAGTGTTTCAGAGCTTCCAATCTGTGGATCTGTGCAAATGCATTATTGAACATTCTTCCAACAGCTCTTCTCTTTTCATTTTGCTCCTCTGGCCTTCTCATTACTCAGTCTCTAAAACATACCAAGTTTGTGGCTTTTTTTTTTTTTTTTTAAGAAAGTGCATTGCTGATAGCATATTCTTTTTGTATATGCCACTCCTCTTTCCCTTTGCAGGAGAGTCTTAGGTGTTATTGATAGCACTGTCAGCCAAGACAGGTAAGTTTATGTCAGGTGGAGAAGTGTTAGTCCCTTTTTCTTTAGCTGCAGAATCTATGCCCCGAAAGACATCTTTCTCAAGAGGAGGAAGAAGCAGTCACCTAGTATAACACAGTGTGTGCACACACTAGTGTTTCTTTGGAGGAAGCGCACGTATATCAAAGGATACCTCGTAAATTCTTCAAATATGCAGCAGACTCTTTGACAAGGGCAGTACAGCCCAGGCACAGTTCCCAAGAGAATCCTGGAGTCTGTTTTTTGGCCCCAGGCAGAGTATAGAGGACAACTCAAGCTAGTCTTAGAATAAACTCTGACTGGCTCCATAAAATACTCATGGGTTGATACGAAGGGAGTGATTGAATAGAAGATATATAGGGATCTGAAGATTATTTTATACCTTCAAATCCAAATTCGTTAGATTTAAGAGAAAGACGTGAGACTCCTACATCAAAAATTACCACTGAAAATTGTATTTCTTCAATATCTCCTTACTGTCAACTAAAGTATCATAATTTTTACTAGTTCCACTCATTCCAGTGAAGGTTGTAAGTTTTAAAGTTCACCTCAAAAATTATAGTGTGCTTACATCTTGAAAGGAAAAGGGAAACTTTTTCAAAAGGCATTGATGATCACTCATGAATTGTAACATTTATTGAATCCCTACTCTGTGCCATGCACTGCTCTGGACACTGACAATTTATAGGAAATGGAATATAGTTTCCATTTCCAATAAATATATCTACACATATTCATGGTAATTCACTACCTATTGAAGTCACCGATTTTATGATTTTTGTATTATCTTCACTCTCTTAATAATTGCATAACCTTTGCACTGGTTATTGATGCTTCTTAGAAGTTCCTTTTCTCCTTGCTCCACCTGTGAGATCCTGCTATATTCATTCATTCTTCAATATCCAGCCCTACACAACTGTTCTCTCTTCTGTGAGGACTCTACTTTCCCTTTTCTGAGCTCCACAAGTGACAATCCTTTGTTTTTGTGTGTCTATTCATGCATTGGGCTCCTTGTCAACAGTGTGATATTCATCTTGTTATCACTAGAATCTAGTGGAGAGCCTAGCACATGTTACATGTTCCATTAATGTGAACTGTCATTGAGTTGGATGAAATAGCTTAATGGCATTTTGGCTGTGGGGGTACTATTTTATAATAGAGTTATCAAAAAAGACTCTCTCACCCTACCTGCTGCCACTGAAGAATCTGAAGGGCGGGAGGAAGCAAACCCTGTCCATATTTTAAGGCAGGTTGCTATTCAATGACACATCTTTGAAGGTGGAATTGGGGCATTTTCTACTTCCCAGGAGCTGTGGTTTCAGTGATGAAAACCTCATTATCGATATTGCTGACAATGTTTTCATTAATTCAAAAGAAAAATGACGTTTGGCAACAGACACTTGACTGACAGTGGCACACTAATCATGTTGGCACTTTTCCACCTTTTCTGACCAAAAGGAAAAGGTTATAAGGGGGTTGCTGCCAAGGATGGAAGGAAAGAAATTCATTAAAGGCTTCAGGCACTGTCAAAAGTGGCATTAATCAGAAGTACATTGCCCAGATTGCTGGGTGTCATCATTTTCCCTTTGCTATCTGTGTGAGCTTAGTGATAATCTTCTATTTAGTTTTATGGGCATGAATTTACATAGAGGAAACGTTATAGATGAAAAATTTGAAATGATGGGTGTTAAACACTTTAGTTCCCAAGCTGCATTGTTGACTTTGATTTGAAATTCAAGATTTAGTTGTACTCTACTTAGAAAAAAACCCCACAAAACCTTACTGTTCAAATCTAACGTGAAAACCAATATTCTCCAATAGCTTTGGACACCAAGAGGGCTAAAATGCTTCAACAGAAACAGGTAATTAAGTAGCACCTAGCAACATACAGGAGAGAATTATCAAATGTCACAAAATTATTGAGATAAGTTGTTGGTCAGGTGTTAGGAAAGATTGTACTCTCTTACCCATTAATATATTGATGTGTCCCACTGAGGCTGTGTCTATAAGGAAAGTTAAAAAGTCCGAGGATTTGGTGTTCACTGTGTATCATATACTGCAGGAGTTATCTTGCATATTTGCCATTTGTTTCTCTAGATCCGCTCTCATTCCTTCTCTTTCCTGCTCCTTGCCATGGTACCCCTATAGACCACATCAGCAAGCGTCCTGTAGTTTTCTGTCTTCTGGTTGGATTTAGCTTAAGGGTATCCCTAGATGACTGAATGGAAGGATGAGAGAGGACAGAGTATTTATTTTCTGGGATCTTTCCCTGCAATGTTGTCTTGGGCTCACTCTGCCCCTCAATTGCTGCTCTACACTAACTTTCTCATGTTCTGGGTTCTAGTAACTTCTTTCTTGTTTCTTTTTTTTTTTTGAGACAGAGTCTCACTTTGTTGCCCAGGCTAGAGTGAGTGCCGTGGCGTCAGCCTAGCTCACAGCAACCTCAATCTCCTGGGCTCAGCGATCCTACTGCCTCAGGTTCCCGAGTAGCTGAGACTACAGGCATGCGCCACCATGCCCGGCTAATTTTTTGTATATATATTTTTAGTTGGTCAATTAATTTCTTTCTATTTTTGGTAGAGACGGGGTCTCACTCAGGCTGGTTTCGAACTCCTGACCTTGAGCAATCTGCCTGCCTCGGCCTCCCAAAGTGCTAGGATTACAGGCGTGAGCCACCAAGCCCGGCTCCTTTCTTGTTTCTTAAGACCTAAGATTGGTGACGAGTGCACTGTCCCTAGCCCCAACTTCTTGCCTTATCTATTCTAGTTCCCCCTACACCCAAACTAATTCTTTGTACTTAGTAATTCTATCAACCCTCTTTGAATTATTTTAATTTTAGTATGCCATATGTTTCCTGATGAGACAAAGTAAAACTGAGAGCAGTGAAGCTATTTTTAATGAAGTATCCTCAAACAGTACAAAACAAGTTGGGGGTATGTAAATATCATTATGTGATATAGAATACAAACTTTCTTTAATGAAGATCAAAAAGGAAAACATAAAGCATGTCCTAGCCTTAAAAGAGAAAATGGACCTCTGTTTATAATTTGGAAAAGGTAAGCTAAGCAAAAGAACATACAGGCAGTTCAGACCAATGTTATTTTACCAACTTGCAGGATATTAGCTCTCAGAAAGAATATCCATGGATATTGCACAGATTCTAAGTGCAATTGAAATTTTACAATGTACCTGCTTAAATTAAATCATCTCAATCATTTTCTGGATGAATAGTTCTCAGTGGAAATAAATATCCTTATATCTGAATATAAAACCATGTGTAAAAGTATTCATTGTGTCTCTGGCAATTTAAACTAAGACTCGGCATTAAAAGATAATGCATAATTGTTAAAAATCAAAATAATAAGACTGCAGAAGGATTTTTACAAGCATAGTCCATTCTCTGAACAGTTTTACAATGTTTACAATGTTGGTGAAACAAATCTGGATTAATAGAGGATGCCAACCAACTTCTACCCTGACAGGTAGCAGTAAATCAAATGGGCCAGGTTTCAAGCAGAATAAAGACTCTCCTTACATTAACTGGTGCTGTATATTCTAATGAAATAAAAACTTTGGTGATTAGAAATCTTCATCCTTTTGTAGATTTCAAAAGTATCATTTGTGTATTTACCAGATGCCTTATTGAGTCCAGGTTCTTATAGGTGTAAAACAGTTTTTTCTTTATGATTTTCTCACATTTTATCTTAGATAATAGATCTCTTCTTAAATTTTTAAAATTAAACCCATATATTGCACATTAACTATAACTCTCAATAATCTAGAAAATAAGCCTGTTTATGTAAAGATTGTTATAATTAGGGGAATGGTCGAGCCACTCTATAGCTGCATCCAAATTGTTAGCTTCCTTATTTGGAAAACTGAATCTACATTTATTAGCATTCTAGAAGTCATATTTTATGAATTATTGAATACCTGAGTCTTATCATTGATCTGTAAAAAATTAATACATATTGTTTAGTAATGGAAGCAAATCAAAGTATGATTTCGGTATTCAGTTCATATATTTGTTATTGACTCCATGAATTATATAAATTTAAATAATAGAGCTATGCTGGCAATGTCAGTACAACAAATATTTATAAAGCACCTGCTAAGTTCCAGGTGATGATGAAGACAGAAAAAGGACTGAAACATTGTCTTTATCTTTAAAAAAATTATAATCAAAAGGAAGAGAGAAAGCAAGCATTGTGATTAAATGAAATGTAAGTCAAAAAACAACAAAGTCCCTAGGAGAAATACAGGGAAAGTATTATAAGTGGTTACAGGAATAGGTCATATTTATTTGAGTTTCTCAGGAGAAGAATCACCAAAGAGGTTTGAGAGGGAAATAGACCTTGAAGTTTCAACAGGATTCAAAAAGAAAATAATTAGGCCAACGGTGGGAATGGAAGAGAAAGAATGTTACATGAAGAAATAGCACAACAAAGTCATGGCACTGGGAAAACATAGAGAATGCTTAAGGGACAAGCAAAAGTGCAAATTAGAGAAATGTTGGATGAGAGGTTTTTATTCAGCATCCAACAGATGCAGACAATGTATGTATACCATGAACAAAGAACTCTGCTAGTGCCTGTGGTAAATATAGTAAAAAAGAAAGACACTATCTTTGTCCTCATGGAGTTTGCATTCGTGATGGTCATGGAAGGGCAATAAATACCTATTTAACAACTTGAAGACTAACAAGGCATAAAGAATGGTATATAAAGTAACAGAAATGGATTAGCCTTGGGTCTCAGACAGACTGTATTTTGCTATGAGTATGCAAGTCCTAGAGAAACCAAGAGGAAAGGCCAACCATGAGCTTTGATCTTTATCCCAATCTCTATAGTCAGATTTTCGATCTAGTGAAGAGGACCAAATGTGAGGTATGGGAAACAGAGAGTGTTTTCTTCCCAGTATTTTCACAAGGCAAAGTATGGATGATCATTTTCCTTTCAGGTGCAAGAGAAGAGTTTCCTCTCTACCCCTAAGAGGTCAATTAGTAGAAAATATGAAAGACATGGTTGGGAATTTAACACTTTACTTAAAAATAAAATAAATTTCTACTTTAGTTAATTCATTGCTACAAAATATATGAGACAATTGGTTATTCCTTCTAATTCTCTCTCAAATTCCTCAAGTCACAGGGTTCTCTTTGGCACTTGTATTTCAAACATCAAAATATTCCCTAACATAAAGGGATATTTCAGATCATAATTCATTTTTTCTTAAAGCATTTTACTAAAAATCAGGCAAAATATAGATAGTCTTCCTATGCCTTAGAAAAGAAACCAAAGTAAACGTCATATGTAGACTATCAGGCTATTAAATTCATCTTTCGTACCAGGAAAATAGAAAAGGAAAAGCACAAAGGCTTATTTTTTTTTTGCAGAACATTAAAATAGTTGTTTATGGTATCATGACAGACTATCACTTGTCAAGAAATGGCAGTGGTATTGTCACACCTACCTGATTAAAATACAAAAAGAAAACAGCCATAAAAATCTGTCATCCTTTGATGTGTAGGTAAAGTGATTCCAATAGGTTGTTCATAACATTTTTCATATTAGTTTTTGTGGCTCAAATATGCCATCATTTTTAAGGTAATAAAATTTATTTTTAGAAAAAGTTTTATGTTCGTCACAAACCTGAGTGAAAAGCACAGAGACATCTCATATTCCCTTTGTCCCCACATATGTACAACCTCTCCTGCTATGGGTATGCCACATCACAGTGGTACATTTGTTAAAATTGATGAATCTACACTGACCCATCTCTGTCACTCAAAGTCCATAGTTAGCATCATTAGGGGTCACTCTTAGTGCTGTGCATTCTATGCATATTTACACATATATAATGACATGTATCCATCATTGTATTGTCATATAGAATAGTTTCATTACCCTAAAAATCCTCTCTGTTCTATCTATTCATCCCTTTCTCTTGATTAACCCTTGGCAACCACTGATCTTTTGACTGTCTGTATAGTTTTTTTTTTTCTTTTCCAAAATGCCATATACTTGATATTAATGCAGTATGGAGTTTTTCAGATTGGCTTTTTCATTTAATAATATGCATCTAAGTTTCCTCCATGTCTTTTGATGGCTTGATAGCACACTTCTCTTTAGCATTGAATAATATTCCATTGTCCGGATGTATCACAGTTTATTTATCTATTCACCTACTGAAGGACATTTGGTTGCTTCCAAGTTTGGGCAATTATGAATAAAGCAGTTATAAACATATCTTTGCAGGTTTGTATGTGGACATAAATTTTCAATTCACTTTAATAAATATCAAGAAGCACAATCAGATTGCTGCATCATAGAATAAGAGTAAATATAGTTTTTTAAGGAGATTCTAAACTGTCTTCAGAATAGCTGTATCATTTTGCATTCCCACCAGCAATAAATGAGTGTCCCTTGTTGCTTTAAATCCTCACTAGCATTTGATTTTCTCAGTGTTTTGGATTTTGGACATTCTAATAGATGTGTAGTAGTATCACATTGTTCTTTTAATTTACAATTCCCCAATGACATATAATGTTGAGCATATTTTCACATGTTTACTAAACATTTATATATTTTCTTCGGTGAGATTCCATTCAGACTTTTATTCAATTTTTTTCAATTTGGTTGTTGGTTTTCTTATTTTTGAGCATTAAGAGTTATTTGTGTATTTTGCATAATAACTACAGACCAATATCCCTTATGAATATGAGGGATGCAAAACTCCCAATAAAATCCTAGCAAACCAAATTCAGCTGGACATCAACAAAATCATGAACAACATCATGAACAAGTGGGCTTCACCCCAGAGATGCAAGAATGGTTCAACATACATGAATCTATAAATGTAATTCACCACATAAATGGAAGTAAAAACAAAGACCATATGATCCTCTCAATAGATGCAGAAAAAGTATTTGACAAGATTCAGCACCCTTTTATGATAAGAATAGTTAACAAAATAGGCATAGATGGGACTTATCTCAAAAAGAGAAAAGCCATATATGACAAACCTACAGCCAACATCATGCTTAGTAGGGAAAAATTGAAAGAATTCCCTGATCAAATTAAAAAGCTTCTGCACAGCCAAAGAAACTGTCAAGAGAGCAAACAGACAACCCACAGAATGGGAGAAAATTTTCGCAAGCTACACATCTGATAAAGGGCTGATAACTAGAATTTATTTAGAACTCAGGAAAATCAGCAAGGAAAAAACAAACAACCCTATCAAAAAAAAAAAAAAAAGTGGGCAAAGGACATGACCAGAAATTTTTCAAAAGAAGACAGAAGAATGGCCAACAAACATATGAAAAAATGCTCAACATCTCTAATCATCAGGGAAATGCATATCAAAACTGCAATGGGATACCACTTATCTCCAGTAAGAATGGCCTTTATCAAAAAGTCCCCAAACAATAAATGTTGGTGTGGATGCGGAGAGATAGGAACACTCCTACACTGCTGGTGGGACTGCAGCCTCTGTGGAAAGCATTATGGAGATATCTTAAAGTGATACAAGTAGATCTACCATTTGATTCAGCAATTCCACTGCTGGGCATCTACCCAAAAGATCAAATAGCACTCTACAAATGGGACACTTGCACTCAAATGTTTATAGCAGCACAGTTTACAATCTCAAAGGTGTGGAAACAACCCAGGTGCCCATCAATACATGAGTGGATTAATAAAATGTGGTATATGTATACCATGGAGTACTATTCAGTTTTAAGAAACAATGGTGATACAGCACCTCTTGTATTTTCCTGGATAGAGCTGGAACCCATTCTACTAAGCGAAGTATCTCAAGAATAGAAAAACAAGCACCACATGTACTCACCAGCAAATCGGTATTAACGGATCAACACATAAGTGGACATATAGGAATAACATTTATCAGGTGTCAGGTAGATGGGAGGGAGGAGGAGGGGATGGGTATATACAAACATAATGAATGAGATGTGCAACGTTTGGGGGATGATCATGCTTGAAGCTCTGAATCGAGGGGGAAGGTGGGGCATGGGCAATATACATAACCTTAAAATTTATACCCCCATAATATGCTGAAATAAAAAAAAAAAACTGGGCCGGGCGCTGTGGCTCACGCCTGTAATCCTAGCTCTTGGGAGGCCGAGGCGGGCGGATTGCTCAAGGTCAGGAGTTCAAAACCAGCCTGAGTGAGACCCCGTCTCTACTATAAATAGAAAGAAATTAATTGGCCAACTGATATATATATATAAAAAAAATTAGCCGGGCATGGTGGCGCATGCCTGTAGTCCCAGCTACCCGGGAGGCTGAGGCAGAAGGATCACTCGAGCCCAGGAGTTTGAGGTTGCTGTGAGCTAGGCTGACGCCACGGCACTCACTCTAGCCCGGGCAACAAAGCGAGACTCTGTCTCAAAAAAAAAAAAAACTGTAACTAGAGAAGGTTGCCACTATCACCACTTCTATTTAACATAGTGCTGGAAATCCTTGCCAGAGCAATCACACAACAGATGGAAATCAGGAGTATCCAAAGGGGGCCAGAAGAGGTCAAACTACCACTCTTTGCTAATGATATGACCTCATGTCTAGAAAACCCCCAAAATTCTGCCATGAGACTACTGGAATTGATAAACAATTCAGCAAAGTTCAGGTTACAAAATCAACGTACACAAATCAGTAGCATTCCTATACACCAACAGCAGTCAAACCAAGAACCAAATCAAAGACTCAATACCCTTCACAATAGCAACAAAAAAAAAATACAATACTTAGGATTATATTTAACTAAGGAGATGAAAGACATCTACAGGGAGAACTATGAAACACTGAGGAAGGAAATGGAAGAGGAAGTAAATGAAAAACCATACCATGCTCCTGGATTGGCAGAATCAATACTGTTAAAATGTCTATACAACCCAAAGTGATCTACAGATTCAATGCAATCCCTGTACATCTGATGTACATCTGATGAAGCACTGATAACTAGAATTCATAAAGAACTTAAGCAAATCAGCAAGAAGACATCAAACAACCCACTTAAAAACTGGGCAAAAGACATGAACAGAAACTTTTCAAAACAAGATAGACTAATGGCCAACAAACATAGGAAAAAATGCTCAACATCTCTAATCATCAGGGAAATACAAATCAAAACCACAATGAGATATTACTTCACTCCAGTGAGAATGGCTTTTTTCAAAAAGTCCCAAAATAACAGATCCTGGTGTGGATGCAGAGAGATAGGAACACTCATACGCTATTGGTGGGACTGCAAACTAGTATAAATTCTATGGAAAGTAGTACAGAGATTACTCAAAGAACTAAAAGTAGACCTACCATTTGATCCGATAATTTCACTAGTGGGTATTTTCCCAAAGGCAGAAAATACATTTTATAACAAAGGCACTTGCACCTGAATATTTATAACAGCACAATTCACAGTTGCAAAGATGTGGAATCAACCCAAGTGCCCATCAATACATGAGTAGATTCATAAAATGTGGTATATGCATACCATGGAGTACTAATCAGCCATAAAAAATGGTGAACTAATACCGCTTGTATTAACCTAGATGGAACTGGAAACCATTCTTCTAAGTGAAGTATCACAGGAATGGAAAAATAAACACCTCATGTAATCACCATTAAATTAGAACAAATGGATCAACAGTTATGTGTGTATATGAAAGTAACATTAATCGGAAATAAAGCAAGTGGAAGGAGAGAGAAGAGGATGGGTAAATTCACATCTAACAGGTACAGTACACACTCTCTGGGTGATGGGCACACTTATAACTTTGACTCAAATGCTACAAAAGCAATTTATATAACCAAAACATTTGTATCCACATACTATTCTGAAATAAAAAAAGAGAAAAAGATCATAGCTGAAATAAATGAATGGAAAAATATCCCAAGCCGATTGATTGGAAGACTCAACAGTGTTAAAATGTTCATACTGCACAAAGTGACTGACAGATTGGATTCAATTCCCATCAAAATACCAACATCATTTTTCGCATATTTAGAAAAACCAATCTTAAATTTCATATGGAACCAAAAAGGAGCCCAAATAGCCAAAGCAATACAAAACAAAAAGTACTCATATGGAGGGATCACATTACCTGACTTCAAATTATTCTATGAGGCTCTAGTCACCAAAGCAGCATGGTATTGGTATAAATGTAGACATATAGACAAATGGAAAAGAATAGAGAATTCAGAAATAAAGCCATATAGCTATAGCCAACTGATTTTTGACAAAGCAGACCAAAACATGCACTATGAAAATCACACCCTATTCAATAAATGGTTCTGGGAGAATTGGATAGCCAAATGCAGAAGAATGAAACTGGATCTCTATCCCTCACCATAAACAAAAATTAACTTAAGATGGTTTAAAGACTTAATTGTAAGACCTGAAGCCATAAAAAGTCTAGAAGAAAACATAGGAAAAAGGTTTCTGGACTTTGGCCTAGAAAAAAAATTTTTGAATAAGACCCCCAAAGCAAATACAGCAAAAACAAAAAATAAATAAATGGGACTTAATGAAACTAAAAAGTTTCTGTGCAGCAAAGGAAATAATCAGCAGCATAAATAAAAAACCTACAGCATGGGAGAAAGTATTCACAAATTATCCATCTGATAAAAGGCTAATATCCAGAATCTACAAAAATAACTCAAACACACCAGCAAGATAAAAACAACCCCATCAATAAGTGGGCAAAAGATATGAACAGATTTTTAAAAAAGAAGGACAAATGGCCAACAGACATATGAGAATATGCTCAACATCACTAATAATAAGGGAAATGTAAATTAAAACCACAATGAGACACCACCTTACCCCTGTCAGAATTGCCATTATTAAAAATCCAAAAACAATAGATGTTGATGTGGATATGATGAAAAGGGTAGGCTTATACACTGTTGGTGGGAATGTAAACTAATACAACCTCTGTGGAAAACAGTATGGTGATTCCTCAAAGAACTAAAAGTAGACCTACCATTCAATCCAACAATCCCACTACTGGGTATCTATGCACAAGAAAGAAAGTCATATTTTAAAAAAGACATGTGCATCTGAATGTTTATTGTAGCACAATTCACAATTGGAAAGATACAAAATCAACCTAAGTGCCCATCAACTGAGTATTGGATAAAGAATATATGACACACACACACACACTCCATAGAGTACTATTCATCCATTAAAAGGAATGAAATAATGTATTTTGCAGCAAGTTGGAAGGAACTGGAGATTATTATCCTAAGTGAAGTATCTCAGAAATGGAAAATCAAATACCTCATGCTCTCACTTATAAATGGGAGCTAAAGTAGGGGTATATATGGTCATAAAGTGGTATAATGGACATTGGAAACTAATAAGAAGGGGGAAGGGTGAGAAGGGTGAGAGATAAAAATCTGTCAGGTACAATGTATACTCTGCTGGTGACAAGTACACCAAAATCCTCACTTCAGCATTATACATTTCATTCTTGTAACAAAATAAATAAATAAAAATAAAATAAATCAGAAATGCCCAGTATAATAATTATGAGTGCAGACTCTGAAGCCATACTGCCTGGGTTCAAATCTAGGCTCTATATCTAAGAAACTGATTTCCTCAGTTTCTTCATTTCTATAATGGGAATAATAATGATACAGGTTGAGCACTCCTAATCTGAAATCTTCCAAAATTTGAAACTTTATGAATACCAAGATGATGCAACAAGTAGAAAATTCTACACCTGACCTACACCTGTGATGGGTTACAGTCAAAATGGAATCAAACTTTGTTTCATGCATAAGATTATAAAAAATATTGTATAAAATTATCTTCAATCTATGTACATAAGGTATATATGAAACATAAACGAATTGTGTGTTTAAACTAGGGTCCCACCCCCAATATATCTCATTATATATATGCAAATAATCTGAAAAAATGTAAAATCCAGAACTCTTCTGGTCCCAAAGCATTTTGAATAACAGATATTTGACCTGTAATAGTACCTACTTCATGACATAGACGTGAAGATTAAATGATAATGTACATATATATATCTAAAAATAATCTATGGCACATTGTAACACTGTAGATTTTCACTATTTTTTTATCCTCATTATTGCTATTACTGTTACAGGAGGGACTTCTCTAGAGCAAGAGTGAGGTCAGAGGAGAGTGAAATGTTATCTACAAATTTCTAAAAGAAAGTAATTATATACCCAGTAAAATTATATTTCAAGAAGAAAATGACTGTATATCCAGTAAAATTATTTTTCTTAGACAAAAATAATAAATTCTTAATCACCTTAAAAATATATATTGTACTATATTAAGCAAAAATAAAATTTACACTGACACCAATTTCTGCAAATTGATGTTGTATTCTTTTATTGAGATATAATGTATAGTAAATAAAATGTGAAGATCTGAAGAGTATAATTCAATGAGTTTGTCAATTGTATACACTATGTAACTGCCAGCCCTATCAAGAAGAGTGATGGAACTCATGAAAATTTCCTTGTATTACTTTTCAGTCAATCCAGTTATCCACACCCACCCTGGCTCCAATAGTGACTGCCTCTATCATTATTTTTACTCACATAATAACTTCACTCTTGTGTATCTGGCTTCTTTGGCTCAATATAAAGTTTTTGAAACTCATTTAAATTTTTATATGAATCAGAGGTTCTTTCCTTTTTCTTTCTGAGTGGTATTACATATAGGAATATACCACAATTTATTGATTCTTCCTATTCATGGATATTTGATTATTTCCAGTTTTTGGCTATCATGAATAAAGCTACTAGGACCATTTTAAAAATACCTTATTTTCATTGTACTTTTTCTATGTTTAGCTATGTTTAGATACACAAATACTTACCATTGTTATAATTGCTTACAGTTTTCAGTACAGTCACATGCTGTACAGGTGTGTAGCCTAGGAGCAATAGGCCATACCATCTAGCCCTGGTGTGTAGTAGGCTGTACCTTCTAGGTTTGAGTAAGTACACTCTGTGATGTTCGCACAATGACAAAATCACCTAACAATGCATTTGTCAGACTGTATCTGTCATTAAGCCATGCATGACTGTGCTTGTGTAGAATCATAGAGACAGAGAGCTCATTGACTGTATATAATGTATTTCCTAAATTGGGAGTTGAGAGCTCTAGGATCTAGTGAGCATTGTCTTACTTCCCCACTCCCACCCATAGTATTGACCTCTGTGGGCTGTCCTTTTCAGAAGTGTCTCCTAACAAAAGTAGTTTGGATGCCTCCTGAGGGTAAGCCTTGGGCTAGACAAAAGAAATCAAGAGTAAGAAAGACTCCTGATGTGGAAAGTGAGCCAGACAATGAGTAAGCAAGCATTTAGGCATCAGAATGAACAAAAAAGAAAGAAAGGACAAGAAAATTAGAGAAAAATATGATTGTTAATATTGAGTCAAATATTATGCCTTAGAAGACTAGAGATTATTTTTACATATTTTAAGAACAAATTCAAAACAGATCTAAATGGAGAAGTTTATTTAGATAATAGATCGCAATCCACATAGGAGAAAAAGAAGTTGTAAAATTGTCTTTATCCATTATAAATAGCTCCTAGCCTGGAAGGTTTCATTATCATTTCTTTTTTAATCGTCCAATAGCTGCCATGTAGAAGGAAATTGAAGGCAAACACTAAATACTTATGTTCTATCTCTGATTATATTTAACTCCACTCAGTAAATATGTTACTTGTTTCTCCTCTTCTCTAACAGGTCACATCCAAGAAAAAGGTAGCTCCAATGTGCATTTGACCGTGTTATTTATCTAACATGGTCAAGGTACCAAAAATAATAACAAATTCTTACTTTGCATTGCATTTGATCATTCACAGAGAGTTGCATTTTAAACCTGTGTGAGAGAAATTACTCTGTAAACTCTAAAACATGACATAACAGGTGTTTCTGTGACTTTCATCACTATAGAAATAGAGTAATAATGGTACATAGAGCAGACTGTTTCCTTTAACCATTGACTTTTCAAGGTCAAATGGCAACACTGTTTCACAGAAAAAATGCCGGTATTAGTTTGGGCCCATGAGTCATCCACCCACTTTCTGGAATCTCTGCATTGCCAGGAAAAATCTTACAAAGAAAATTAGTTTTGTCCTTTCTTCTTTTTTTCCTCTCCCTTACTCCCTTTCTCCTTTCTTTCCTTCTTTACTTTGCTGACTTCCTATTTTTGCATATTTTATCCTCCTCCTTCCTTTCCTTTCCTTTGTTGGGAAGAATTAAAGATCCTGCCAATTGACAAAATGTAGAAAAGAAAGAAAACATATTGGTTACTGAATAAGCATTAAACCAGATTACAATATACATGATAACAAATCAGAGAAGGGAATAGAAAGACAGAAAGGAATTCCACCCATATTATACAGCCAAATATAATAGTTACAATTCATTACATACACCTTCTCTAGATTAATGATAACCCATCTTCTTGGAAGAAGACTCAATAGTATCCTTTGCTATATATTCTTTCATAGTTCATCCAAAGTTCACTTGGTAATTTAGCTAGCCATTATTTTTAGCTAATACTTTTATCCAAAGGAATAATAAAACTTATCTTTATGGGAAGCAAATTGTTTACATCTCAGAGAAAGCTGCCTAGGTTAGACTCCAAAGGTGACAGAAAAATAGAGGCTCTCTCTTCCTTTATGTTTAAATGTCAAAGAGATGGTTTTCAGACACTTAAGGAAAATTTTCCTGAGTTGTAAGCTGACAAGGAACTTACCTAGCCTTTACAAAGACTTATGTACACATCGAAGGGTTAGAGAAGGATTCACAAACAATGGGTTTCTCATGGGAATGCTCTAAGAAGCATGGGAAGTCTCTTTCCCCTTTTAGCAACAGGAAAAATTCAATTTTGTTACTTATCTTTACATTTTCCACAAATATTTCCTTAGCCCCTACTATTTGCTAGGCACTGCAGCATGTATAGATACATGATGGTTAAATTACTGTAAGATAGTATACAAACAATTTGAGAGATTTGTCAGGGGAGTATGATTTACCATGAGGATGGTTATGGAGATGGGAAAATGGTCACGGTCATCTTTGGTCTTTTAGTACCAGCTACTCTGCTTTATTCTGCCAGTGTAGGAGTACGAAGAACTAATTGTTGTTTTCTTTTTTAAATGTCTTTTAATCGATAAACAAAAATTATATATATTTATCATGTGCAAATTATGTTTCGAAATATGTATGCATTGTGGAATAGCTAAATTGGATTAATTAACATATATAGTACTTCATATACTTAGGAGTTCTCACTTTTTGTGGTGAGAACACTTACAATCTACTCTCTTAGCAATTTTCAAGAATGTGATACATTGTTATTAACTATATGTTGCACAATGGAAGCCTTGAACTTAGTCCTCCTAAATTTTATATCCTTTGATCAACATCTCCCCAACACCCACCCCATAGACCCCAGTAACCACCATTCTACTTTCTACTTCTATGAGTTCAACTTACTTTTAGATTTTGCATATATGTGAGATCATGTGTTATTTGTCTTTCTGTGCCTCACTTATTTCACTTAACATAAAAGAAAGTAAATTAGCGCAACAATTATGGAAAAGAGAATGGAATTTCCTCAAAATATTAAAAATAGAACCACCATATGATCTGGCAATCCAGCTGCTGGGAATATATCCAACAGAAATGAAATTAGTATGTTGAAGTATCTGGGTTTCCATGTTTATTGTAACACTACTCACAATAGCCAAAATAGGGAATCCACCTAAGTGTCCATCAATGAATGAATGGATAAAGAAAAGGAAATCCTGTCATTAGCAATGACATGGATAAAACTTGCTGTTTTTTTTTGAAGATCTTTGATAAAACAAAACTGCTCCCTTTGCTGTGATATATATTGTATGATTGAACTAAAAACTTGACATCTGAATGAGGTATGTTTCTATTTCATTAATTTTATCTACAAAGACCTAAAAGGAAGCCTAGGAAAAAATAATGTAATATATTAAGTAGGACCAAGATTAACTACTACTTCTTAAACTCTATGAATCTATTTGTTGAACTCTTAATGGAAAAAATTGTACCAAAAAATCTTCAGGGCTCCTTTTAATTACCCGGCCAAATGGTTTACAGCCTAGCTACTCAAAGTATGGTTCAAGGACCAGCAGCATTATCTGGGAGTTGTTAGAAATACAGAATCTCAGGTCCACACCAGCTTTACTGAGTCAGAATCTGCATTTTTACAAGATCCCCAGGGGATTTTATTCACATTAAAGTTTGAGAAGCATTGGTTTCCAGCATTGGAAAACAAACAAACAAAATAGAATGACAACAATGGTCCAGAAATGTGGAGGAATTTTTGGAATATAGAAACTAGACAATTATGATAGAGGAACAAAAAGACTAAATTGCAATCCTGACAAGGAGAGGAATGCTGTAGAGTAAGTTATAGCTGGAGAAAAATGCATAGCAGAACCTGACATCTTTCTGGACCTCAAAAATGGACTAAGGGAAAATATAAAGACAAAAAAGAAAGTAAGAAAAGGAAAATCAGTTTCTTACAGGAGTAAAACACTCTCAGGTTTTCCAGACCCAGGAAAATTCTTTGTCACACTGGAAATCATGAGGTTTTGCAGCTAAGCTTCCTGCTTCTTTTAGATAAAATGGATTATTTCCTAGAGAAATGTACATTACCAAACCTGAATGGAGAAGTAAAAGATAGTCTGAATGAATATATTGCTATAAATTATTAAGAAAATAATAAAAATATCCACCCTTCCAAAGGTAACAGGCCCAGTTAGTTTCATGGATCAGTTCTACCAATATCATCAAGAACAGAAAATAATTTTTCAGTTTAAACTTTTTTAGAGCATAAAAAGGAATGGAAAGATTGTCAATATATTCTATCAGGTTAGCATAATCCTGATATGTAAATCTTATGACCATATAAGCTAATCTTACTTAGAAAAATAAATATAGACATCCTAAATAAAATCTTAGCAAAAATACTAGTAAAGTGAAAGCATATAACATCCAAGGATTCATTCCAGAAATGCAAGGATAATTCATATTAAAAATTATACTAATATAATTCATCACATCAACAGAATAATGAGAAAATCATATTACTTCTATTAAATGCTACATTATTTTGACAAAATTAAAAAGAAATTTTCCTAATAAAAACGCTTAATAATTTAAAAATATAACTTCCTTAACTTGAGAAAAAAATACCTACTAGAAACCTATAGTAAACATCATAGTTAAAGTGAAAACTTAAACAACATTCTTATTATAGGTAGGAAGAATACAAGAATGTTCATTATTTCCACATATCTCCATCTGGAAAGTCTAGCTAATGTAATAGGACATTAAAATGTAAGAAGTGCTAAAAATATTAGAGGGAAAGAGAAAAAAATTATGAAATTTACAAACAATAGAAATGCAAGAGAAACAACCACAAAACTATAAAACCAATTAGGAAATCCATAAAGGTAGCCAGATATACTACCACAATATGTAAGTCCTTAGAACTTTGCCATGCATCAGAAATAACCACTTTAAAAATTTAGTGGATCCACATCACCCATCAATAAATATTTCTTGAATGAACAATAGCAAAACATGTTATAGAAATAATATCCCACTCACAATAGCAACAATAACTATTTTAAAAAATTTCCCAAGAGTAAGATTTATAAGGAATGTGCAAGATCTAATTTAGAAAGAAATTCTGAAGGACATAAAAGAAAATATAGTTACAGTATTGAAAAAATGTGGTAAAATCCTGAAGCCTTATCTTTTCATATGTGATAAAAGTAGCTTTTTAATCACTGGACAAAGACTGATGTATTCAATGTTACAATAATTGGTTATCCATTTGGGATAAAAACCTCAACAAAGTCAGATTCTTACTTCCCACCATGTCTGAATCTTAGAACACATCCATAGGAAAAATATAAAATAATAAAAGGACTGATAGATAGAAACATACATAAATGTTAAACTTTAGCAAAAAAGTAAAAGGAACAAGAGTAAAGACAAGTGACAGACTTTGAAAAAATAATTTGCACCTCAGGTTATAGAATTAATTTCTGCAACATTAAGAAAAAACTTCTTACAATAACTAAGCAAAAAACAACTAACTCAGTGTAAAATCGAGGATAAGTTCTGAATAAATTAAAAGGCATAAAATACAACATAACAATGTGTAAAATCTCAGCATTATTTAGAAAAAACTACTTTACATCAGTATTCACAATAATATTGTTTATTTAATTCAAAAACCTTAACTTGTACAATGTACCATTTATTCTCATCATAGAAGGGAATAACTACCATGTTCCAGACACTGATCTAGGCCCTCAAGATATGGCAGTGAACAAAATTAACCCTCCAAAACGTACATTTTAAAAGAAAAAGAAAAATTTCTACCCTTGGGGCTTCTATTTCAGTATACAGGCACAGGAGTGAAAAAGCATACAAAGGCAGTTTACAGAATAATAAAAGTATACTGAACACATATCTACCACTCAAGTTAAGAATTAGGACATTACCAGTACTATACATAGAGAGTTTTGTGCTCTTTATGAGTAAACAGTAGCTTGACTTTGTAGTTATAACTGTCTTACTTTTCTTTATTCATCTAACAAATATTTGCTAAGCTCTCCTATTTGTTAAGCAATGTACTAAATGCTAGGAATAAATCACTGAACAAAACCAGCTTAAAATCTATGCCCTTCTGGAACTTACTATCTAGCAAGGATAGACAATAAACAATGAAGGTAACAAATAAGTGATAAATCAAAGGAAAAAGAAAAAATAGAGCAAGATAAAGGGACTTTAGGAGTGTGAGGTGGTGATGGCAATAATATGGGCTTCAGTAGGATGATGCCATATGGGCAGAGACTTGATAGAGGTGAGGCAATGGCTCTAAAGATGTGGCTATAGATAATCCCATGCAGAGCAAAAGGCACAAGAGAGGAGTGAGCCTATGGTATTTGGGGACCATGAAAAAGGCAGTGTGGCAGGAACAGAGTGAGCAAGTAGGTGAATGGTAGCAAAGAAGGTTCAAAAACACAGGAAATGTAGAATGGGGTGGTGCTATGGTTTGAATGTGTTCCCCAAAAGTTCATGTGTTGAAATTTAATTATGAGAGGTGGGGACTTTAGGAGGTGATTAGGTCATGAAGGTTCTGCCCTCATGAGTGACTTAATACCATTATTGTGGGAGTACTTTAGTGACTGCAGGAGTAGATTTCTGAAAAAAAAAATTAAGTTCAGTCCACTTCCATCCCTGTCTCCCATGCTTGCTTTTACCTTCTACCCTTCTGCCATGGGATGACCCTCACCAGATGCCAGTGTCATGCTCTTGAACTTACCAGTCTCCAGAACCATGAGCTTAATAAATTTATTTTCTTTATAAATAACCTAGTCTGTAGTATTCTGTTATAGCAACATAAAACATACTAAAACAAGTAGACAGGTCATATAGTACTTTGGGTTTTACACTGAGTCCATTGCAGTGTTTCAAACAACATGGCCATTGTAATGTTTTGCCCAGAGCAGTGACATAATCTGACTTCTGTTTTTCAAGAATCTCTCTGATTGCACTATACATGAGAATGAACTATAATGGGAAAGAGCAGAAGCAGAGACTCCAACCAGAGGACTCTTCCAACAATCCAAGTGAGACATGCTATCACAATGCCAGCAACAGACGTGGTGAGAAATGGTCAAACTTTGAATTTATTTTGATTGTAGATCCAATAGGATTTCCTGGAGTTTTGGATGTGGGACATGAGAGAGAAAGGAGTTAAAGATGACTTCAATGTTTGGGGCCTGAAATACTAGGATTTTTGTCATCAAGCCACATGGTCTCGAAGAAGTCCAAGAAATAACACCCCCAACTCTGCCACTTTGTTAGGCTTATGACTTAAAATTGGGAAAACTTGGGGAACACCAATTGCAAGGAAAGGCCTTGTCTGAGCTTGCCTTATCTGAAAGGAACTAATTTGTCCCCTCCCTGGAATCTCATCAATCAGGGAAGATTAACCCACAGGAGAGGAGACATCTCTTCCAGATAGACTTTGTTGAAGGCTAGCACCTATTCTTATGACAGTTCCTCCTTGAGACAACTTTTAATTATCTGAAAGAACCTTTACTTTCATAACAAGATAACCTTTGTTCATCATGCATTTCTTCCCTTCACCCTCCTATAGCTTCTCACTACCTTCCCTCAGAAGCCCCAAACCCCTATTTCCAATGTTATAAGAACTTTAATTATTTGGCCCTCCTGCAAGTCTTATATTTTATGGAACTCCTGTATATATGTATATAATTTAAATGTTTTTTTCTCCTGTTAATCTGCTTGCTGTCAGTTTACTTCATAGACACAATTACTGAATTATCTCCCTACCCTCTGAAATAGTCTGGTTCCCTATTGCCTCTCTGGCCTCATTTCTTCTTCTACTCTCCAGCCCCACTGGCTTTTGCTGGTTCTTGAGATCTCCAGACACTCTCCCCTCTTAAGACCTTTGCACTGATTCTTCCCTATACCTGGAATCCTCTTCCTATAAATATCTACATGGCTAACTCCCTTATCTCCTTCGATTTTCTCCTCAAATGTACCTTCTTACTGCAGCCTGTCTTGACCATGCTCTAATCCTCTTAACCCTACTGTGCATTGTTTTTCTCTGTAGCACTTATCACCATGGAACGTACTATATATTGACTTATACATTTTGTATATCATTTACTTTCTGTTTCTTCCTGCTAATTATTAATCTCCACAAAGGCAGATCTTTACCTAAATTGGTGCCTGGAATGTAGACTAAGGTATTCAGCAAATGTTTGTTGAGTGAATAAATGCATGCAGTTACTTAATCCTGTCATTTTTCACCAATGTATGATATTCCCCTGATCCAGGAACCCTTTGTTTTATTCTCTCTAGAAAAGAAAACTTCACAATTTTGTGGGATGGGGAAGAATTCCTTGGACTCTAAACTGCCTTCCAAACAACTTGTATCCAATCCTTCTTAGTTTAGCATTTTTTTCCGACCCCAGATCAGCAGTTCTTGGGACCATTATTTTGGAACTATTTGGAGAGCCTGTGATTTAAATAGCATTAGTTCTCAGCTTGCCCACTGCTATCTTAGGATTTGGCTTTCTGAGATCTACTAAATCAGATTATACTCATCCATCTGCTTTCTAGCTTCTGAAAGTTTGTTGCTGTTATCACCTTTCCTGTTTTCCCCATCTTTGAGTGTTTAAAAAATTTCTTTACTATGGTTTTGGTGGAGGTTGGATCTGGAGTGAAGTGCGTAGGTTGAGTTTTCCATTTATACTTGTGAGCCTATTGCAGTATTGAATATAGACTTATGTCTAGTAATATGGAAAGACTTTTATGAAACAAAAATTAATTGACCAAAGCAAGCAGCAGAACTATATGTGAAGAATGTGATCCACCACTCACTAACTGAATGAAGTTTTACAAGCTGCTCAACCTTTGAAACCAATTTTTCCATCTGTGAAGTGGTAATTAAAATAAGACTTCCTTCCTAGATAGCGAGTAATAAGGGGATGAAAATCGTGTAATAGTTGTTTAGCAAGTGTCTGACATGTAGTAAAAGCTCTCTAAATGCTGTTAGCTTTTTAAATTACTATAACTTTTATTATCCCATTTGTATTTTTTAACCCTCTTATGTTTACTTTTGTATGTCATGTCTGCTAATTTCAGTCCCAAATTGGGGACTGAATAATTTTCTTTACTTAACGACTGAATATTATTTCAATGGTGAACTTCCGTGTCAGATTAAGCATCATCGTTATATGTGATTACCAACTCACCACATGCTTTCCTGGGGTTATTTTTATGTTCCAGGTGACTTAGGTCTGTTCATCCTGCCTCATTCCTGACTATGATACCTCTTTGCATCTGCCAACCCTCTGTGCCATGTCTATGCCAATATTGCATACATGGGAAATACTCTTAGAACCTATGTCTACTACTCTAGGGTCTGGGGGAATCAGCATCTGTATCCTACTCAGGAACATAGCTGTTCCATCATAATGACACCATGAAATGCCATGGCGAGTCCTGGGAGATTGTCTGAATCACAGTGGATAGACAAAAAATGGGCACAGCACTTCTGTTCCTGCAGGACATCTAGCTCTAGCTCTCAGATCTCCAAACCTATGGGGGGCTACTATGCCCTACTCCGCTTGAGTCAGGGGCTTGGTTGAGGGCAGGGGCAGGAGGTGAGGGCTCAGGGCCACTTCTCAGGACTCACCAGTCTGTAAGCTCTCATGACTTCCCCTCTGACTCTCCTCTTCCCTAAGCCTAGAGAGAGAAACTCATCTAGACTTGAGCCAAAGAAGGTTTTCTCTGAGTTATTATCTTCTTTATATTATGCTAGAATTAAGTTTCTAAAATTCAAAGGGCAAGACTCTTCTTAGAGAATCTTACCTTTTAGGAGACAATATATCTAGTAGAAATGAAGGAAGGGTGGGCCCAACCAGAGATATCAATAGCAAAAATATATATATATATGCTAATTTATCTATCTGTAATATATTTATATCTAAACCTGTTTTAAATGTGTATATTTTTAAAGCCTAGAAAAGCTTTATTAGGTTGTAACCCAAAACATGTAACAAGGTTACCTCCAGAGAAATGGGTATTGTTTAATGGAGACTTTCATTTTTAACTCTCATTCTTCTGAATTCTTTGAATGTTTTAGAACAGTGATCACAAACTTCAATATGAATCAGAATCACTTGGAGGCCTTGTTAAAACTCTGACTACTGGGTCCTAACCAGTAATTTGCATTTCTACCAAATTCTCAGATGATGCTGACATAGCTATATTACCAAAAGTAACACAGGTTTGCTCTAAATCAGTAGTAAATATAAATTATATAAAAACGTTTTTTTCTTTATTTCAGCATATTATGAGGGTATAAATGTTTAGGTTACGTATATTGCCCATGCCCCACCTGAATCTGAGCTTCAAGCGTGTCCATCCCCAGACGGTACATATTGCACTCATTATGTATGTATATACCCATCCCCTCCTCCCTCTCCCACCTGCCTGACATCAGATGAATGTTATTACTATATGTGCACTTAGGTGTTGATCAGTTAAAACCAATTTTATGGTGAGTACATGTGGCGCTTGTTTTTCCATTCTTGTGATATTTCACTTAGTAGAATGGGTTCTAGCTCTATCCAGGAAAATATACGACGAATTCAAGAAACTAGAATCTGAGGCAGAAAAGTAATGCCACCTGCAAAAGATGCTGAAAAGTTCTAAAAGGACATTCTGTAGTTGTAACAGCTATGAGAATTAAATCTCCCTTCCCCCAAAAAGGATAAGGAAAGGACTCTGATAAATGTTCATTTAATACCCAGAGCAAATGGATTGTGCTATATCACCATTGTTTCTTACAGCTGAATAGTACTCCATGGTATACGTATACCACATTTTATTAATCCACTCATGTATTGATGGGCACTTGGGTTGTTTCCACATCTTTGTAATTGTGAATTGTGCTGCTATAAACATTCGAGTGCACATGTCTTTGTTATAGAGTGTCTTTTGTTCTTTTGGGTAGATGCCCAGTAATGGGATTGCTGGATCAAATGGTAGATCTACTTTTAGCTCTTTGAGGTATCTCCATATTGCTTTCTACAGAAGTTGTACTAGTTTGCAGTCCCACCAACAGTCTTCAAGTCTATGATTGTTTTAGTTCCCACTGACTTTACCATAAAGAATACCCTACTCCCTAATGCGAGAGTTGTTCATATGATGCTGAGAGAATGGTCCTGTGGCATGCCTCTGCCCTCTTCCACACCAGCTCAAGTGTAAGTTGAAATGAGCTTTCTCCATCTGGGAAGGGCCTTTCCACAATTGGCCAAAATAGTTGAAATTCATTCTGCTGAAATTATCCCTTTTTTGTTATTCTTGGAAATTTTCCTCCCTATGTATTTTCAAAAGAGAAACAAAAATGTGGTGAGGCACCAAGGAAATATTAAACTTAAAAAAAGAAGTAGGTAAAGTGACAGTTTCATTGGATTCTCTACTCACTTCCATCAATACAATCCATTTGCTCTGGGTATTAAATGAACATTTATCAGAGTCCTTTCCTTATCCTTTTTGGGGGAAGGGAGATTTAATTCTCATAGCTGTTACAACTACAGAATGTCCTTTTAGAACTTTTCAGCATCTTTTGCAGGTGGCATTACTTTTCTGCCTCAGATTCTAGTTTCTTGAATTCGTCGTATAAAGTAATGTGTATGGTTTGTGTTTTTTAAAAAGATCTCCTTAGAGACCTGGCCTGGTTTCTACCTTTTATGGCTTTCTCATTTGCCTTTCATGTCTCTGTGCAGTGCTAGATTTGGCTACAACTCTTAAACTTCTTGATTTTTCTATATTCTGGCAGATACAATCTTATTTTGAGGGAATTGCTTCTGTGGATTGATGCTTTTACGTGATATTTTCCCTTGACTCAGTGAATCTAACCAGTAAACTCACTCTTTTCACACCATTTTGTTTGCTTACACAGCCAATTGAGTATTCCAAATATATGGAATATATTCATCATACCAATTTCTTCTTAAGTTTCTCTCCTAGCATAACTGGGACTTTCTGTCACAGGTATTTTCTTTCTATATTAGCTTTCATTTCTGTTTTGTCTGTTCTACTTTTGGGTATGTATGCTGCAGATGTCTCAAGTCTATCTTTGCCTCCTTGCTTGTTTTGCAGCAAAAGTGAATAAAAGCATTGAAGTGATGGAGTCTTAATGTGAATGTGTTTTAATTAAAACTTCATATGTGGGCTGATGAGAATGTCTAATTTAGCTGGTTCTATAAACTCCATTATTTTAATCATGACCGTTGAGTGGCATGTTGTTTAAAGCTGGCAGATATAGTCTTTGGAGGCTAATAATAAAGAACCAGGAAAAAGTATTTTTTTAAATCAGGATTTGGCATTAGCACATTTTAGCCCTTTCAAAACTGTTTTCAAGTGCAGCATTTCTATTCATAGATACTTGTCTCAGTCCATTGGGGCTGCTACAACAAAAATATCATAAACTGGGTACTTATGAACAACAGAAATTTATTTCTCGCAGTTCTGGAGGCTGCAAAGTCCAAGAGCAAGGAGCTGGCAGATTTGGTGTCTGGTGAGGGCTCACTTTCTAGTTCATAGATGGTGCCTTCTTACTCTGTCCTCTTATATAAGGACACTAATCACCTTCCAAAGGCCCCACCTCCTAATACCATCACCTTGAGGGTTAAGTTTTCAACATATACCATTGTGGGGGCAGGGAGCAAAAAAATTCAGGCCATAGCAATACCCAACAGAAATGCAAACATATATTTACCAAATTACATGTATTTGAATATTCACGGTAGTAATATTTATAATAATCCAAAGCCAGAATCTAACCATGTGCCTATCAACAGCAGAGTGTGTAAATTGTAATGATGTCATATAATGAAATAGTACACAACAATTAAAATGAGCAATCAAAAATACATGTGATAGTGTGGATAAATATCACAAACATAATGTTGAATAAAATGAATTAGTCGTAAAGACAACGAGTCACAAGAGTACATATATTTCTACACTTCCATTCACATGAAGTTAAAAAATAGGCAAAACTAAGCTATGGTTACTGTTTATCCTCCAGTGGTGGTTACCACTGGGGGGTAGTTAGTGATTGAAAGAGAGCACAAGGGAGTCTTCCGGGAGCTGGAAATCAGCTATTTGCTGACCTGGAAACTGTTTATGTGGATGTGTCCAATTTTGGAAGTTGATTAAACTACATAATTATGAAACTTGCCTTTTCCTATGTGTATATTATACATCAATATAAAGTTAAAAAGAAAAAAAACTATTCTGCACTATTTCTTTTATCCTCTCCTCTTTACTTATTTCCTCCCAAACCCTGTGTTTCTCTTTTTCGGGAAATAATTCATGTTTCTGTATATCTTCTAAATAGAGGCATTGGCATCTTTTATTTTAAATTCTCATTTCAAGGATGTTTGTATAGCAAAGAGCCTTGCACAATAGAGATGGTGTCTTTCTGTGGAAGAAGGAATATTTATTTGCTGTTAAGAGTAATAAAGATAATTTTTCCCTCCAGGACAAAGATTGAGCATATTTGATAGGAACCCTCTTTAAAAGATTGGGATTGGCTAAGCATAAGGGTCAAGTGTGATATGAACCCATCGCATGTGTAGCATTCTTCTGGAATATTCCATATGCCCCCAGGAGACTTGGAGGGGGCAAGAGAAATCAGCACAAACATGATGCTCATGGTGCTTACTGTGCTGTGAATAATAAAGTCTTTTGTCTATGATTCAGGAGTCTCAGTCTTCTGCAAACATCCTTGAAACTGTGGCAACCTACCTTGTTAGCTTTTAAGTAAGGTGCAATTTTGGATCCTTCATAGTGCTTGACCCTCTTCTAGCCTAGCAACCCATTTTGGCTTCAGTTACTATAATTTTTACTTTCACTGTATTATGTGGGCCTGCGTATTATAGTAAGTCAATTCCTTGTAATAATAAGCATATTAGGAAAAATAACAATAGTTAATATTTATTGAGCACATACTATGTGTGAAGCATAACACTAAAAGATATAAACATGAGTGTTGTTACTTTAAAAACTCTCAACAATCCATAAAATAGGTCTTATTTTTTCTTCACTTTATCAACGAGGAAACTGAGGTTCAGTGGTAAAGTAACTTACCAAGTATCACACAGCTAGCAAGTGATTGATTTGGGATTTAAGCCAAGTTGCTCTAACTTCAGAACCTATAGTCTCATATCTAAGTGAACTTCACATGACAGTAAGGGCAAGAACCATGTCTCAATTACCTAGTGTTGTAGAACTGGTTAAAGTGACAATAAACAGGCAAGTTCAAAAGAAACCATTTGCTAAAGCCATTTGTGGAAGCATCACAGCTTCACTGTTAAGAAACCACCATTCATACCAGCATGAAGGTGTTTATTCTTTCACAAAACACTGGTTCCAAAAAGTGTTGTGATGTAGAAATAGTCATCTCTAATAGCTTCTTCTCATTATACCCTGGAGTCTCCTAATCGAAGGGATAGTATGGTCCACCAGTCCGACATTTACATTGAAAGTTCTTTCTATTTTAGGGTATACCTAGGAACAGATTAGACTAAATTGGCAATAATGTGCACCCAGAGAATCTCCAAGCAGAGCAAGATCTTAATATTCAGCTCTCTCCCTTTTTTGTACTAGAATGTTTTACTATTATCAGGATTTAAAAAACATGTTTGTCTTTGAAAGAAGAAAAGAAAATGTCCTAAGTATAATTATTTTGTGTTTCAGTTTAGTTTCTTTGCAACAAGAAACTTGCAAGAAAAAAAGAATATTTATTTGGGTGGTTGTTATATGCCCATCAATAGTTGATGTTAGATGTGTTGCATAATTTCTCACTTGGAAATATGTCAAAGTAACTTAAGGACTTCTCTCTGTGAAAGAAGAAATAACCAAATAAAAAATGGATTTCCAGTGGCTGGGAAAGGACTTGGGAAAAGGCTTGCACACACCTCATCTGGGAACAGCTAAGACAAAACCTACCACAGGTCTATTTCTTGTGTGTAAAATACATGTTCTGGTATGTACATGGCTGAGTATACTGCGGCTCTCAGAAATCACAGACAAAAAATACATTTATTGAAGGTGAGGAACACATGCCTCATCAAAAACTACTTTTTGTATAAAATAGAATGCAAAATAAGGACAGCCAGGTGGTAGCAGAAGCCTCATCTTAATTCTCTCCCCAGGCCCTGTTTCTTGCCTGATTCAGTTAGTTCAGAGAAGTGAGGCAGTGAATGGCTATGTGAAGAATCACAAAAGCAAAGCATATTTTCATGATGCAGCCTGGCTTTATGGCAACTGAAAGTGGCTGCCCAGTGAAAATCAGCTTAACTAGAATGCTATTTTTTCCCTCCCCACTTACAGGAACCTCTTGTAATTAACTGGTTAGGAAAACTGAACTCATAAAATTATGAAATTAAAAAAGCAAACAAAACAAAATAAGATAGCAAGTACTACAGCCATCCAGGCAAAGATCATGTAAGAAAAAACAAGAAACAGAGCTGTAGAGCTAATTTAATTCTATTTTAAATCTTTTTAGTTATAAAATGCAACATGCATACTAAAAAGTGCACAACGTAAGGATATACCACTCAGTGACTTATCATAAAACAAACACCAGCGTAACCACCACCTAGTCCAAGAAATGAAATATTTTTGGACCCCGGAAGTCACCCTCATCTTCCCTCCCTATGTCTATTCTTGTTTTCCCCAAAGGTAACCATTATCCTGACTTGTATGGTAACTACTTCCCTATATTTCATTATAATGTTTCAGTCTACTCATGAATTCTTAAACATGATAGCATAGTTTTACAGATTTTTTCAACTTTATTTAAATAGAATCACACATTTATGTACATTCTTTTGTGCTTAGAATGATGTCTGTGAGATTCGTCCATGTGTGGACTTGTGGTTTATTTATTTTCAAAGAGTTGAATTACTAGGTCATAAGGAATGTGCATCTTCAACTTTAGTAGAAAATACCAAACTGTTTTCCACAGTGTTTATGGTCTACTTACCTCCCGCAGTGTATGAGAATGCCTGCTTCTGCACATCCTTCACTTGGTGTAACCAGTTGTTTTCATCTTAGCCATTCTCGTGGGTTGCTGATAGTGTCATACTGCATTTCAGTTGCATTCCTCTGATAATCAGTGAAGCTGAAGTCCTTCCCTATGTTTATTGTCCATTATGTAATCCTGTTTTGTGAAGCATTCATTCAGTTCTCTAACTCATTTTTCTATGGGGTTGTTTCTCTTTTTCTTAAGGATTAGTAGTTTAAAAAATATATTCAAGATAAAAGCTTTTGTCAGTTATATGTATTATAAATATACACTATTCTACCACTTTTTGCTTGCCTTTTCACTCTCTTAATGCTCTGGGGGAATCTGGCCACTGTGAAGGAAGTCTGAGTATCCTGAGACTTCTGTGTTGTTAGAGAGTCCAAACTAACCACATGGAAATACTTCATGAAGAGAGATTTGGCCAACCTAAATGTTCCAGCCACCCCTGTGCAGACACCAGACGTGTGAATGACGAAGCTATCCTGGACAATCCAGCTCCATCAGATGTGATGTGGAGATGAAGAAGAAACATCACCAGCAGCCAGAGCTGAGACCTCAGATGTAAGACCCCAACTGAGCCATCCCAGACATCTCTAGTCACCCAAACCACCCAGCTGAGACTCCAGTCATTGTGGAATGAAAATGATCTATCTCTCGTAGGGCCTGCACAAATTCCTGACCCATAAAATCTTGAGCATAATAAAAATGTTTGTTGTTTGATGCCACTAAATTGTGGGTGGATTGTTATGTGATAGATTAACTGGAACAGAAGATTGCATGGTGAGTTTGGGATTCTGAAGAACTGAAATAAGTGAAGGAGAAGAGGGGTTCTGGGAGAAAAAAAAACACATGAGTCAAGTTGGTGGATGCAGAATACATGTAAAGTCTTTGGTGTCAGTGAAGTAAAGTTAACAAAAAGGTAGAAAAATTATTTTAGGATAAACATGGCAAGATGTTCTTTATCCTTAACTGGTTAGACAGAGAAAAATATAAAAAGAGCATTTGTTAGCATAATAGCACATTAAAATGAAGCTACAATAGCTGTCCATCATGATGAGAAAAATTTGATATGACCTATGGATGTTTCGCTCTGAAGAATCTGAAGATACAGCTCTTGGAATGGTTCCAGGGCTTAATTGATCCCACTTTTAGAATCTAAAAGAAATAGAGACAGAAGAAAGAATGAACTTCTGAATGTTTATCTGAGGTATGGCTGTTGTGTATTAAATGTGAGGCTCCATGGGGAAAGACTTTTGTGGGTTTTTCAAATTTGTTTTTATTCCTCTAGTAGATTCTGAACTCAGTGTGTCCATTATGAGCAACAGATAGTGAGCTGCACTCTCTGGAAATGAACCTTACCTACAAGCTCTATAGGATGTATTGTTTGTGTATAAAATATATTAACTTAGCCAGTAAGAAGCGTCAAATTATGAAAGACCTTGAAATCATAGAACAGGTGTTTGAAAGTAACTTTAGAACTAATTGAGAGCTTCTACTTTGTTAAAGGGGTTATTGATACATATTAAAAATGTTATTCCTGTATACTTTAGGGAAGAGAAGGAAGGAAAAAGAGACAAATGAGTTTGCTGAGTGTAGGACTGGTAGAATGATGCACTGGTGAAGTTGGCACTAGAACAAGACCAAGAACTAACATAAACGGGCAATGACAATGAGACAGAGTTGGCATTTCACTGTGTTCCATTCCTTTCATTTATCAACCCTGAAAATTGCCTTTGAAGCCATAAGTGGAATGAGGTGGTGATTTCAAGGGAAATATATGATAACCGTGTGTGCCAACTGTGAATAATAGCACAAAAAATTGTGGAGCACAAACTGGATAGGTGAATATTGACTCTTGTTGTCAACATCTTGTATGATAGCTTATCTCATAATGCTGGCATTTTGAACTATAGTAAATAAAAACTTTCTGAGCCAGGAAGAATATATTTTATCCTTAGTGATACATAACTTTAGATATATTTAGAGGAAAGGAGAACATCCTGGAGTTCAATAATAAAATGTTTATTATAGTACTGAAAGTGAAAATGCCTCAGCCGTGGTTTTAAAAAATGTATGACAGGAATACATGGCCCTTCAATGCAGTGATGGTAAATAAATAAATAAATAAAGCCCAGAGGCAGAAGAGCCCAACTAGATTATATAGTCAAGATATGACAAAAAAATTCATAAAATAGAAAGTTAGCAGCGAGACTCCAATTCTTATATACATTTCCTTCTCTGAAATCTTCAATCCTTTTCTTATGCCAAATCAGATACCTAGACATTTATGTAGAAAAAAACCTATATCTTCCATATTTTTTGCTTTTTTAATTCTTTGTGGTGATAAAGGTAGATTTGGAGCTATTATTCCAGCTGATTTTTGGCATCAGGAAATCTGGAGCTTCTAAATCTGTTTACTGTTTTTGTCTTAATGTGAAAATATTATTATCTGTGGAAACGCACAGTATTACTGATGTCAATACTAATATGGGATAATATATAGAAAACATTTTGAAAACCCTAATTTATGATGTAAGACATTAAAATAGTAATATCATTGTTGATAAGGATAACAGAGTTATCAGGTACACGTAGACTTGCATGTTAAAAGGCACATATTCCTAGATGTTAAGTAGAAAAAGAATTGTCATTTTTTTCTATTGAAAAAGTGAAACTGAGAGTTTCCCTGGTCATGGTCTTTGAAAATAGTTTATTTTCTTTATAATAATCTGTCAGTCCATATTTATTGAGACCTACTGTGTAGAATTCATTTCTTGCTGTTTTAGAGAACTGAAAAAAGTAGTAGTGAAGTCTCTGCACAGGAGGAATTTATTTTCTACTGAGAAAGAAAGAACAATTTCATGTACCTAATGTGTGTGAAAGCATATGTGTGTGTTAGATTGTATACATACCTCTACGTACATTTCTTACCCACATGTCAACTTTTTAAATGATTTAGTAGGGGAGCTGGCGAACCATGGCCCAAAAGCCAAATCCAGTCAGCCATCTGTTTCTGTATAGCCCTTGAGCTAAGAATGTTGTGTACATTTTTAAAGGGTTCTAAAAAAAAAAAAAACAACAACAAGAAAAATATGCAACAGAGACAGTATGTGGCCCATAAATCCTAAAATATTTATTACTTGGCTTTTTACAGAAAATGTTTGTTTGACCTTTGATTTAGAGTAATCCATAAAACTATGAAGTTCTGTTAAATTAGAGAGATGGTAACTGTCTAGGGTTAGTGTGAGATCCAGGGAAGGACAATCTCTAATCACACAGGGCAAAGCTTGAATAAAGATATCAATACCTTACCTTTGTATTGCCCTGGCCTTCAAAGGCTTTCCTGTGTGAAAATCAAAAAGATGTACTGAAGTCATGCTTATTACTACAGGAGGTTTCATGTGTTGATTTCTCATGCAGGTGCATAAATCTCTGCCATCTCAGATAGTACAGACTATTCAAGTCAAATAAACAAATCTAGGTCTCTATTCTCTCTTCCTTACCATCAAGCCAATTTTGAAAGTTTTAGCATTCTGTTTATAAAATATGCCCATAAGGACCTTAGGATGCTTACCCAGTGACGATTAACCATCTATACTCAATTCTGCAGCTAATTCGGGCACCACCACTGATTGAAGTTGCCATTTGATATGACAAAAACAAACCTGTATTTTCCCAACAATTCTTTCGTTTGTGGATCAGAAAACTGTCTTTTGATTCAGTGCTACAGCTGGAATTTGCAGTGTGTGGCTCATCCATTTGTTTCATGTGATTTCCAATATCTTTGCTAGGAAGTGTCATTTCATTTCTGCCTCAAAAGCATTTTTATGGCAGTTTCTACTGGTGTGTGTGTGTGTGTATGTGTGTGTATATTTAATTTTCTGTATCTCACTAGCACTCACATCTCTGTATTGCTTATCCTGGTGTCTGTAGCAGGCTTGTGTGTTGGTTCTGTGGACATGGACAGAAAGTGGCATAGAAGGAGAATCCAAAGTGGAACAAATATGGTGTGTTCTTAAAACTGTGGGATAAGCAGCCTGACAGGGCAGAGATAACTAATATGTCAATATAAGCAAGTTTAGGCGGCCCATGGTTTTGCTATAGGAGACAAAAACAACCACTTAGACTTAAATCAGCTGAATGACCTGGACCCTCCAAACCCCTGACCCAGGCATCTATCGGGTACTTGATCAGATCTGTGTTTAGTACAAACCTGTTATACTTTCATTGACAATTCAAAGCATGTCTTTGATAATCCAGTGTTTAAGACAGTGCCTGGAAAATGCTAGGCACCAAATACTTGTGGAATGACTAAAAAAATACTCTTGGGGAACATTCTGCCAGAGTAAAGAGAGAATAATTATGGAATCAATGGCATTAACATTTATTGAGTGCTTCCTCTGTGCCAAGCACAGAACTAAAAAATTATATGAATTTTCTTACTTATGCCATTGTATCTATGAGCTAGGTTCTATTATTGTCCCCACTTGCCATATGAGTAAAGTGAGGCACAGAGAATATAAAGGGATGTATATTGTATAGTCTTTCCATATTTTTGGCTACTTGATCATCTAGAGTTGAATGAAAATCAAAGAGCTTCATACATTTTAATCACTGTTCTAAGAGTCATACATGTGTACACTCCCAGAAATGAGACTTCCCAAATAATCATTCTACTAGCTAAGATTGGCATCCCCTCAAATTTTGCACAGTGACTGAGAATGAAACACTCATCAAGAAACTGCATTAAAACACACACACACACACACACACACACACACGCACTCAGTCCAATGATACACCAAAGGAAAAGTTAGTATTATATAACATAACTGGGAGATGCTGGGGCATGCACAGACTCTGGATTTTGTTATGTTTTTTGCAAATAGTATGGTTCTTTTTTAGTATTATTACACAGTTAACTTGGATGGACTCAAACTCCAAACTCTGTCTCCCCTGCAGTGACCAGAAGCTAAAATCTTTGTTTAGTTATTTTCACCTTACTTGGGTTGCTTGGACTTTGCCTTGCACATACATAGATCAGAGATCAGCCAGAGATTTGGGTAGAATTTACTTGCAGAATTGGAATGCCCCTAATGGATTTCTCCTTTCTGATATTTCTCCCTTACTTTACAGCTGCTGTGGTCACTTAACCTCTGTTTTATTTTTCTTCAAGCCAGTACGATTGCATGTGTTCTATTCCAGTTTTAGCCACCTTCCATGGGACTAACTGAAGCCTCTTCTCAGCAAAAATCTATGAAAGGGGAAACTTATCCGATTCCATTTCCTACTTCCAAGTGTAGACTCTCTCTTTTTTTTTTTCAAGTTTCAGCAAAATAATTTTATTTCCTAACACATAGTAAACATATACATCCATATGTGCTCTTCTTGTATATCTATTCACAAATGACTCCCAAATTACAACTGTTTTCATATTTAAGCATGTGCTACAGTTATCTTAGTTGAGATATGAAAAACGCTTTAGACTGATAACATTCTGAATGTATTGGGTTGGTCACAGCAGAATTTGCTTTCATTAGATGAGTTCTATGTATTTAAAACTTTGAAAAGCTACTACTTTTACATCTAATACTTCCAGACGAATAGGATGCAGCAATATCAGCTTGTATTCCAGAGAAATCTCATTAGTTTTTCTGGTGATGGAACCATTTATCCACATCTGTCGGTACTGTGCAGGCAGATTCACATGGTGGTGGTAGAGCATCCACAATGGCTTTGGCAGCATTGGGATCACACTTGAAGGGGCTCTCAGACACTGTTGTATTCATGCAACTGATTCCTTTTCCATCTGTTTTCTTAGTCACTAATGCTTTCCAATGGTCGTGAGTGCTTTTAATAATACCCATTGTGAAGTCCTTATCTTTAAATTCTGCATTGAAAGCAAACTCATTTTCTGGTTTTCTATCAGGAACCTTGTATCTTCTAAACCAGTCCACAGTAGCTTCTAGGTAGCCAGGTTTCAGCCGTTTGACATCGTGAATATCATTATAATTGGCTGCATCCGAATCATCCACATTAATGGCAATGACTTTCCAGTCAGTTTCCCCTTCGTCAATCATAGTCAATATGCCCAGAACTTTTACCCTGATTATTTCACCTCTTGCACATACCTTACTTCCAATTTCACACACATCAATTGGGTCATTGTCACCACAACAGCCAGTATGTTTATCATTATGTGTCCCGGGTCTTCCCAAGTCTGAGGGATGGCCCCATAGTTCCAGATATACCCTTTATAAGGGAACAAATTCGCAACATAACGAAGTTTTCCTTTTTTCACATCTTGTTTAATTGGGTTTAAAGGGTCCTTTGTAGCAATCTCCATTTTTGCATTAGACCAACGTGGTACTTCAACTACCACGTGGAACACATCCTTATCTGCATAAATTGGAATATCATGAAATGGAGATATATATTGTCCTTTTTCATTTTTGAGGAAGACTCGGTAGTCGAGGGTAAAGGGCGCGGCGCGCTCCTCGCTGCTGAAGCCGCTCATGGTGCCGGAGACCAGTCGCCGCCGCCGCCGCCGCCGCCGCCACAGAGCCACCAGCCCGCACGCGGCGCCGACTGACCTAGACTCTCTTTTAATCTCTGCCTGATTTTAGTTACTCTCCACTGGCTCCAGGTGGTTTTTTATATTTTGCTCAGCATTTCTTTTTTTTTTAAGATGCTATTTTTTTAAAATTTATTTTTTAGTTTTTTTAATTGTCTTTAGTTTTTAGGGTTTTTTTTATTACCTCGTATTATGGGGGTACATATGTTGTTATGGTTACATGTCTTGCCCCTGTCCCCCCACCCCCCGACGCCGCTATGCCAGAGCTTCAAGAGTGTCCAGCCTCTATGTGATGCACACTGAATCCACCGTGTAAGTACACACCCTTTCCCTCCTCCCCCTTCCACCTGTCCACCTCCCGATAACAGATTTTTTTTAGACATTTTGGTTACAGTGTATATCTTTGCCTCTCCCTAAAAAGGGATAGAGGTAATCCCTTCCCCCCCCCCATGCTCGCCACATCCTTAAGATGTGAGTCTCCACCCCAAATCCCTGTTGAACACTACCGTTTTTTTTTTTTTTTTTGAGACAGAGTCTCGCTTTGTTGCCCAGGCTAGAGTGAGTGCCGTGGCGTCAGCCTAGCTTACAGCAACCTCAAACTCCTGGGCTCAAGCGATCCTCCTGCCTCAGCCTCCCAAGTAGCTGGGACTACAGGCATGTGCCACCATGCCCGGCTAATTTTTTACATATATATATCAGTTGGCCAATTAATTTCTTTCTATTTATAGTAGAGACGGGGTCTTGCTCTTGCTCAGGCTGGTTTTGAACTCCTGACCTTGAGCAATCCGCCCGCCTCGGCCTCCCAGAGAGCTAGGATTACAGGCGTGAGCCACCGCGCCCGGCCAACACTACCGTTTTTTGAGCACCCTAGTTTTAGTCAGTCAGTACCAATTTGATGGCGAGTACATGTGTAGCCCATTTTCCAGCTCTTATGTCATCTCTCTTTGTATTATGAATTTTGCCCAGCATTTCAAGTTGTTTTCTGTGGAGAGGTTGTTCCCAGAGGAGCTACTCCTCCATCATGAGAAAGGGAATCTATTTTCACATGTGTTTCTAATGTCATGATAGTGGGCCATGACGTATGGATTTACATTATGCTAATAACTTGTACTTCATGCAGCGGGGAGTGGGTAGGGGTTTTCTGCTACAGAATAAAGAAATTTATTGTGAACTAAATTCCCACTATGCCACAAATAAGAGGTCTGTATAAGTTCCAAATGTGTAAGGCAAGAAATATTGGTGCATTCTTTTAACTCCAAGTATACCCATGTGAAGAATGGAGGGAAAAAAAAAAGATTCCTTGAAACTACAGTACTTCTGTTATTTTTTAGTATAGGATTTTTAAAAATGAATATCATAGTTTTGTTGGGACAAGTGATTGCCTAGAATGAATGAGACCCATCAACAGACAGTAATAAGAAAGGAAAAAGTGGCATTCCTAATGAGTGCTTTTGAAAATTCAAAGTTCATTTCCCCACAATTAGTCCATAAACCCATCATCATAAAGGGAAAATTTGTGTGAACATTCCTCCTCTTCTCACCTATAATTATGCCTGTTGTGACATTTTTGCCTCTTTCTTGTCTTTCCTTGAACCCCATTACAACTTTGTAAGTGGGTTTCCTCTATGGAATTATTTTGAGAGAATGGAGAGAGAGAGAGAGAGAGAGATATCTTGTGATTGGCTGGAGTATATATGTCTGTGTTTAAAGTTGGGGAAGATACTAGAGACTTAGAAAAAATTTTTTGTTGGGGCAGTCAACAGTGGAGGTAGAACTTGTGCATCCATTGCTTGATGCTAATGCTGCCTGAATAAAAAATAGTGATGACATATCTCTACCAAAAATAGAAAAAATTAGACGGGCACAGTGGCATGCCCCTGTAAGTCCCAGGTACAGAAGGCTGAGGCAGGAGGATCACTCTCGCCCAGGAGTTTGAGGTTGCAGGGAGCTATGATGACACCACTACACTCTACCTAGGGCAACAGAGTGAGATTTTGCCTCAAAAAAAAAAATAGAAAAAAGTGATGACAAAGTCCTATTTGTCTATAAATCCCAGCTTTAGATATACAGGCATCCCTGGTTTTATTTGTCTTACTTTATTGTGTGTGGTGGATATTGCATATATATATATATATATATACATATATATATATATATATATATTTTTTTTTACAAATTTAAAGTTTGTACCAACCCTGCATCAGGCAAGTCTGTCGGTGCTATCTTTTCAACAGCATGTGCTCACTTCCTATCTCTGTGTAACATTTTAATAATTCTTATATTTCAAACTTTTTCATTAGTATTATATCAGTTATGGTGAGGCAAAATAGATAAATATTGTGTGTTCTAGAGTATCTAGGATATATAGGATCATAAAGTGGTATAATGGATATTGAAAACTAAGAAGGGATGAGGGTGGGAGTGAGTGAGTGATAAAAATCTACCTATTGGGTATAATGTACAGTACTCTGGTGGCGAGTACATCAAAAACCCTGACTTCAGCATTATACAATTCATACATGTAATAAAAAAACACTTGTACCCCATAAATCTATTGCAATTAACAAAAAAAGAAATTGCAAATGCTACAGAAAAAAGAATTCTGTGTTGAAATAAATTATGAAAACATTGCACACTTTAAAAAACGTTGTGTGTTCTGATTGCTCCACTCACTGGCCATTCTCCTATCTCTCATCCCCCATCCCTCTATTGAGACACAGCAATATTAAAAATAAATAAATAATCCTACAATGTCTTCTATATGTTCAAATGAAAGGAAGAGAAGAGTTGCACATCACTCACTTTAAATCAAAAGCTACAAATGATTAAGGTTAATAAGGAAGCTTAATCCTCACTAATGTTGAAAGCTGGGATAGGCGGAAAATTAGGCCTCTTATGCCAAACAGATAGCCAAGTTGTGAATGTAAAGGAAGAATTCTTGAAGAAAATGAAATATGCTACTCCAGTGAACAGATAAATTATAAGAAAGCAAAACAGCCTCGTTGCTCTCCATATTGCTGATATGGAGAAAGTTTGAGTGGTCTAAATGGAAGTTAAAACCAGCCACAGCATTCCCTTAAGCTAAAGCCTAATCCAGAGCAAGACCCTAACTCTCTTCAATTCTATGAAGGCTGAGAGAGGTGACGAAGCTGCAGAGAAAAGTCGGAAGCTTCCAGGGGTGGGGGGGTAGGGGGGGTGTGGGAGGGGAGGGGATGGGGGGTGGGGGGTGGTTGGTTAATGAGGTTTAAGGGAAGATGCCATCTCCAAAACATAAAAGTGCAAGGTGAAGCAGCAAGTGCTGATGGAGAAGCTTCAGCAAGTTATCCAGAAGATCTGCCTAACATTATTGATGAAGGTGACTACACTGAACAAAAGATTTTCAACATAGACAAAACAGCCTTATATTGAAAGAAAATGCAATCTAAAACTTGCATAACTAGAGAGGAGAAGCCAATGCCTGGCTTCAAACCTTCAAAGGAAAGTCTTTATCTCTTGTTAGGAGCTAATGCAGCTGGTGGCCCTAAGTTAAAGCCAATGCCCATTTACCATTCTGAAAATTCTAGGGCCCTTAAATATTATGTTAAATATACTCTGCCTTGGCTCCATAAATGGAACAACAAAGCCTGGATGACAGCACATCTATTTACAGCATGTTTTACTGAATATTTTAAGCCCACTGTTGAGACCTACTGCTCAAGGAAAAAAAATCCTTTTAAAATATTACTGCTCATTGACAATGCACCTGGTCATCCAAGAACTTTTTTGGAGATGTACAAGGGGACCAGTGTTGTTTTCATGCCTGGTAACACAGCATCCTTTCTGCAGCCCATGGATCAAGAAGTAATTTTGATTTTCAAATCTTATTATGTAAGAAATACATTTCATAAGGCTATAGCTGCAATAGATAAAGATTCCTCTGATGGATCTGGGCAAAGTAAACTGAAAACCTTCTGGAAAGGATTCACACCAGTCTAGATGCCATTAAGAACATTTGTAACTCATGTGAGAAGATCAAAATGTCAACATTAATAGGAATTTAGAATAAGTTGATTACAACTCTCAAGATGAAATTGAGGGGTTCAAGACTTCAGTGGAGGAAGTAGCTGCAGATGAGAACTAGAATTAGAAGTGAAGCCTGAAGATATGACTGAATTGCTATAATCTCATGATAAAACTTGAACAGAGGAGGAGTTGTTTCTTATGGATGATCAAAGAAAGTGGCTTCTTGAGATGGACTCTATTCCTGGTGAAGATGCTGTGAATATTGTTGAAATGACAAGGAAGGATTTAGGCTACTCCATAAACTTAATTGACAAAGCAGTGAAAGGGTTTGAGAGGATTGATTCCAGTTTTGAAAGAAATTCTACTGTGGGTAAAATGCTATCAAATAGCATCACATGCTACAGAGAAATTTTCTGAAAGGAAGAGTCAATTGATACAGCAAAGTTCACTGTTGTCTTGCTTTAAGATATTGCCACTGCCACCCCCAGCCTTCAACCACCATCCTGATCCGTCAGCAGCCATTAACATCAAGACAAGAGCTTCTACCAGAAAAGATGACGGCTCAGATGATTGTTGGCATCTTTTAGCAATAGACTTTTTAAGTTAAGGTATGTGCATTGTTTTGTTAGATATAATGCCAATACAAACCTAATAGACTACAGAATAGTGTTTAAAAAAGCCCTTTTATATGTACTGGGAAACTGAAAAATTTGAGACGTTAGGTTTATGGCCATATTTGCTTTATTGTGGTGGTCTGGAACCAAACAATAATATCCCCAAAGTATGCCTGTTATTCTGAAGTAAAATCAGCAATCTTTCCTTAAAAAATATGAGGAAATATATATTTTCAATTGGTTTCTATAATTTTACCAGCAATCTTCTCTTCTACATGATGATTTTCTGCTTTTGTAGCAGGAGTTGGTTAATTACTGAGAAGCATTGACTGCATTCCAATCCTCTCTCAACCTGAGTGATACTGCTGTAAACAGAACAAAGAGCATTGTAATCTGGAATCTGTTTGGAAAGGTGAGAGATTATTCAAGGGAAATATATAATAAATATCGTATCAAAGCCAGGCTGGATTTTCTCTGATGTCTGATGAATAATTTTATGTAAATCAAAGCAGATTCTGAAAGGACTGACCTTTTCTATTAAATTTTTCTTTTCTGTCAGACAGAGCCCTTTTCTTATCTAAAATAAAGTAAGCTGCTTCTCCCAATTCATTAATGCTTATATGTGCATTTCATCTTTTTGTGTGTCTGAAGGATGGACTGTTTCAGAATAACAACTATATAACTTTGTCAGAGCTGGTCAAAGGCAGTTTACCTAGCAGAAGGCGTTATACACATTTTTGTCAATAAATGCTAGTAATTATGGTGAGAACCACTTGTCTACAATTTTCAGTGAAGAGGCACAAATTACATTACCAACATAGTAATGCATCAGTGACCCAATATAGACAATTTGAGGTATTGAAAATCATGACAAATTGCTTTTTGCAAAGGGTATGCCTTTTCGCCATTACTGTCTTTCAAGTAAGTAATTTTAAGTTCTTCATACTTGAACTTTTCTATCTATACCAGTATTGACCATATTCTTAATATGTTTTAGATATGAAAATAACAACCTTGAAAGACATTAGGTCAAAAAAGATCACTTTATAAATTATCCTTTAGCTGATAACTTCTATAAATTGAAGGAATTAGAAAAACTTTTGCCTACAAAAAGGTGTAAACCTTATTTTCATTTTAAGAGAATCACAAGAAATCATGAAGCCATAAAATTCTTCTATAGAATGTCATTGTCAATAAAGACAATATATTAAATAGAGTCAGAACTACTGACAGCTTGCAAATTCACCTTTTAGAGACACTTTGCAGAAACAGAAAACTCAAGGTCACTTGACTTTCTCTACTTCATTAAAATGAGGAATCTAGATTTTGTCTTGGTAAACAATTTAAAATTGTGAAATGATGTGTATTATTAAAATAAAAACAGTGAAGAAAGAGGCAATTTTTTCTTGGCATAACATTTTTAAATCACATTATGGATAGGTAATGATGAGTTACTAATAAAAGGCTTGACTGTTTGGAATGAATTCTATACTTATTTGTGTTAATTAATACTTTTTTCTCACTAATAAATGTTGATTCCCCATAAACCATAAATAAAATATATCTTCCTTAAATAGTATATTTTTTAACAAATATATGTCTAGCTGAAAAAGTCTAAAGGCAGAAATAAGAACAAAACTAAGCTATTGTTTTTATTTCGGCATATTATGGGGGTACAGATTTTAAGGTTTCAATAAATGCCTATTTCCCCCCTCCCCCCACAAGTCTGAGTCTCCATCATGACCATTCCCCAGATGGTGCACATCTCACTCATTATGTATGTATATACCCGCCCTCTCCCCCTTCCCACCTGCCCAATACCCTATTACTGTAGTACCTATGTGACCACTTAGGTGCTGTTCAGTTAATACCAATTTGCTGGTGAGTATATGTGGTGCTTGTTTTTCCATTCTTGGGAAACTTCACTTAATAGTATGGGTTCCAGCTCTAACCAGGAAAATATAAGACGTGCTATGTCACCATTGTTTCTTAGAGCTGAATAAACTAAGCTATTTTTTAAATTTTACATTTTATTCTGGTTTAAAATTTATAAAATGTTTGATACATATTAGTTTGTGTAATTTTTCATAATTATCCTATGCAGTAAAAGAGACAGATAAAAAACTGAGTTAAAAAACTGAGTCTTAGAAAAGTGAAGTGATTTGCTCAAGATCTAAATGTACATGGGAGACATGGGGTTAAAACTCCAAATTCATGACCTAATTTTCAATGCTCTTTTATTGAAGTACTTAAACCCATTTTTTTTAAAAAAAGATTATGTGTATGTATGTGTATATATGTGTGTGTGTGTCTACCCCTTGTATGATACAGAGAACTCCTTGAAAGCAGGCATCTCCTATTTGAAGCCACAGTGCTTAGCACACCTGGCTCATAGAAGGCACTTACCTTATGTTCACTGTGTTAAAGTGGGATGAACTAAATTCATGAGCTGAAGCTTATAAGAAAATTGTATACCCATCATAATACTTATTAACTGAAATTTACATTCGTTGGGGAAATGCCCATTATCAATATTTACATGGCCCTTGGTTGCACCAACACATCCTAACACACACAAAATATGCAGATCCAAGCCTCCACGGAGTCATAGTAGTCTCATTTTGCACATTATTGGCAATGGATGTTTTCTGGCTTTCTTTTTTCTCATCCTTCGTTATTCCTCCTTTGGTGGGTTGCATGTTCAATTTAGAACCTTATTGGAAAATCTTTCATCTATTTACATACTATAGCTGAGCTTCCTTTTAGCAGGAAAGCCAATCCATTATTTTTCAAGCACACATGATAACTTACTGTATCTAAGTGAGACTCATTATTCTTCCTTGTAAAATGGCCCCCAAAAGCCACTTTAAATTCAATCATTAACTATAAGGTAGTTTTAGGATGGTTGAGATAAAAATCTTTTATATATGCCCACTATTTACATCCCAGCCTCTGTAATGTTATAGCCTCAAAGAGTGAAACACAGGCAGGTCCATTTCCAAGGGAAAGAAGCTGCATCTTAAAGACCAAATCACAATTCTGGCTACTCAAATGGAAGAGTCACAACACAGTGTGATATATTGAAAAAATACTAAAAGATGCTGTGGAAAGTTTTCTGCCCTCAAGGACATAATGATCTATTTAAGGAATCAAGATTCTCAACATAATTAGCAAGTAATGCAGAATTGTACTAAATTATGTAGCACAGAATTCAAGTGCTACAGGAAATAAGAGCAACAAAAATTGCTGCAGACTACGGAAATCATGGAAGGAAAGGATTTTGCAGGGTACCAGCTCCTCTCCATGACCCTCTTTCCAGCTCTAAATTGGGCATATGCCTTATTATTCAGAATGCTTGCTCTAACATTCATCAAGAAATGCCCCTTTCTTTTTGCCCTCCTTTTGATTAAGCCAATCGCATTTTAGTCTCTTTGCTTCCCTGTTTCTTAACACTGCACTTTAAGTACTCTGAATTTGTATTTTTATACCCTTTTAAAAAATTATATATATATATATATATATATATATGTGTGTGTGTGTGTGTGTGTATTCCATTTTCAACTTGCCTAGGTCAGGTGCACATTTTTTCCTATTACATCTTCTATTGCATTGATGTAGTGCTCTCCATAAATTACTCACTCCAGTTAATTGATGGAATAAAATGATCAGGCTGTGGTATGTCTGCATCTAGTACAGTGCCTGGCATATAGTAGGTACGCAATAAATATTTTGATAAAAATCTATTGAACTGTTAAATGAATGGACTTACTGGTCACTTTACTTTATTATCAATTTAATTAGTCAGCCAGTAAGATAGCTTTACATATGTATATAACAAGGAAATAGTTAATTTAACTACTATAAGTAGATATGACTTGAAAGGTGACTGTGGTAATTGGGATATATTATCTCAAAAATATATGTAGATATACATAAACACATTGCCATAGATACAGAGTTTGAAGCATGATACAAGAGCTGTATCTTTGCATAGCAATTTCTCGTTTTTAGTGTAAATGAGGTTATATAAAGTATCTGTTCTAAAAATTAAACACTACCCAACCATTTTTCTGTGTCTCTTTTATTGATTAATTGTCATATTGATTCATTATTTGCTAGATTCAAAAACAAAAGGCAAAAACTGAACTAGGCTTTAGAAAATGCCTTGGAGGGAGCAATCTACTGCAGCCAACAACATGGTTAATGCCTGTTATATTTCTTCTATTGTTAGGATGTAAAATATATGGAGTAGTGGATTTTCTAATTAGATTTACATTGAAGCCTTGTCTCTATCACTTAACAGTTGTGTGAATTTGGGTTGGTTGTTTAGTTTCCTTACGCCTCAGTTTCCTCATAAGAAAATATTGGGTTAATGGTAATTCCATAACTCAAGACTTCCACTCCTAGGCATATATCCAACAGAAATGCATACATACATTTTCACCAAAAGAAATGTACTAGAAACTTAATAGCAGTACTATTCGTAATAATCTGAACTGGAAACTACCTAAGTACCCATCAATAGTAGAGTAAATAAATATTTCGTGGTATACTCACACAGTGGAAAAGTGTACACCAATGAGATAAAACTATCGACAACTACACTCAACACTATGAATGAATCTTGCAGACCTGGTGTTAAGTAAAAGAAGACTTACACAGAAGAATACATAGTATATGATTCCTTTAATGTAAAATGCTAAAACTGGCAAAACTAATACCTACTATTAGAAGTAAGAGTGTTGGTTCCCTTGAAGGGGGAGGGTTTGTGATGAAAAGGAAGCAGGAGGGCAGCTTCTGAAGTGCTGAGCATATTGTTTCTTTTTTTTATTTCAGCATATTATGGGGGTACAGATGTTTAGGTTACCTATATTGCCTTTGCCCCACCCAAGTCAGAGCTTCAAGCATGTCCATCCTCCAGATGGTGTGCACTGTACCCATCAGGTGCAAAATACCCATCCCCTGCTCCCCCCTCCCACCTGCCCAACACCCAATGAATGCTACTACTATATGTGCACATAAGTGCTGATCAGTTAATACCAGCTTGATGATGAATATATGTGCTGCTTGTTTTTCCCATTCTTGGGATACTTTACTTAGTAGAATGGGCTCCAGCTCTATCCAGGATAATACAAGAGGTGCTAGCTCACCATTGTTTTTTGTGGCTGAGTAGAACTCCATGGTATACATATACCACATTTTATTAATCCACTCATGTATTGATGGGCACTTGGGTTGTCTCCACATCTTTGCAATTGTGAATTGTGCTTCTATAAACATTCGAGTGCAGATGTTTTTATTATAGAATGTCTTTTTTTCCTTTGGATAGATCCCCAGTAGTCAGATTGCTGGATCAAATGGTAGTTCTACTTGTAGTTCTTTGATGTATCTCCATAATACTTTTCCATAGAGGTTGTACTAGTTTGCAGTCCCACCAGCAGTGTATGAATGTCCCTATCTCTCTGCATCCTCACCAACATTTGTTGTTTTGGGACTTTTTGATCAAGGCCATTCTCACTGGAGTTAAGTGATATCTCATTATGGTTTTGATTTGCATTTCTCTGATGATTAGAGACGTTGAGCATTTTTTCATATATTTGTTGGCCATTAATCTGTCTTCTTTTGAAAAGTTTCTGTTCATGTCCTTTGCCCACTTGTTGTTTGATCTTTTCTTGCTGATTTTCCTGAGTTCTATATAGATTCTAGTTATTGGCCCTTCTTAGGATGTGTAGCATGTGAATATTTTCTCCCATTCTGCAGGTTGTCTGTTTGCTCTCATGACTGTTTCTTTGGCTGTACAGAAGTTTTTTAGTTTGATCAGGTCCCATTTATTTATTTTTGTTGTTGCCGTGATTGCCTTTGGGGTCTTCTTCATAAATTCTTTCCCTAGGCCGATGTCTGTTTCTTGATCTGGGTGCTAGTTTCACATGTGTGCTCAGTTTGTGAAAATTCAAAGACATGTAGAATTATAAAATAATAGTTATCTGTATGTTGTGTTATTTTCCTAAAACATTTACAAATTAGGTAAATATTTACTTCCCAGGGTTAATGAGGATTGAGTAAAATGACATTTATAAAAGTGCTCAGCAGACACTACACTAAATAAACATTCCTTCTTAATATGTTTTGTACTTATATCCCAAATATCTTACAAATAAGATCTTTGTATAATCTGTATCATATGCATTTTAATATAATACATGACATAATGAGGCTGCACATTAATACCTTGTGGAACATATTTGTTATTTCCTCTTCTTCTATCCTGCAGACATTCACAAACAAAAAAAGATACCTTAATAGAGTTTCATTGTCAGTTGCTATCCATGAGTTGTTCCTTGCTGAAAATGTGTGCACACATAGCAACTATGTAATAGTACCCATCATACACTAATAATAAGTGAACAGCAGCAGAATGGAGCTCATAAGAGAACAAAAACGAACTACAGTCAGAGCAAAAACCCCTTCTATTTTTTCAACTGGCAAGAAAAATATTGCTTGAAATTGTGATCTGGCAGTGCATCTCAAAGAAAATAAGATGAAATGATTTCCTGCATCATCAATTTACTGATCAGGGCCCAACAGATATAAACATTGCACTGTGGAGTTCTTTCTATTTCTTGGACCAGAGTGTACTGAGGACTGATATATTTATTGCCTGAGTTATTTGCCTAAGCATTAACTGCAAATTGTCCTAAGTTAAAGGCTTGATAACTTTTAAAGAAAAAGAATCAAACATGACTATTTTTATTTGCCAGATTTTTATCTAGTTATGCAGTAGTCAGTAATTTAGTCTGGCTTTCTCACTAATGGTAGCCAATATCTTTCTTGTTACATATTATCTATTGCCCAATCTAATCAGTGCACTGAAGTTAAAAAGATGGTTTTACAACAGAAACAGTATACACTGGAACTAAGCATCACCAGTAATTACCTAGTAATTATTATCATGCATATATACTATATGCTTGGTCCTTCATGTCTTCATAAAAAAATTCCTGTGGCAGAGGTATTTTATGGTTCCTGGAATTGCTTTGCATTTACTTTTTTTTTTTTTTTATCAATACCAATAACTATATTAAAGTTTGAAGATCAATGTTGAACCTGCTTGCTGAAATCTTTAATCAACTTTTTCCTAGTGAAAGCAAAAGCAAACAAACAAAAAACATTAGAGGCCTATTATAATCGATTTTTCTTAGAACTGCAAAAATGTTTGTGAGGCAGCAAGCAAGACAAAGGGAAGAAATCTAAAGCAATTAGATAAGACATTTCAGAAGATGGACACGTTTTTCTAGAGACAAAACACAAACTGCAAAATCCTTCTTAGCTTTATGACATCACTCCCCCAAGTCAATGATATGAGCCCTCACATTTAGGGCTTGAACAATGAAAGATGGTTGTATTGAGTTAAGCTTAGAAATGAGAAATAAATGCTGATTTTGATTAAGTAAATGAAACTACTGTATTGGTACTGGTTTTCATGATTCTCACACACTAACCTTTCTAATCTATACATAATGTACCCATCAATCATGGTTGGTTTTATGAATTAAAGGATGTTAGCAGCCAGAGAAGGTACCCAGCAGTAGGCATGCTTGCCTTTGAAAGATTAACATTTTTGAAGTGAGTGATGGTGTGATTGGTCTCCTCATTGAAGGTTGTTCTAATGAATACTAGGCATATACAGCAAGATTCCCCCCTTTTCCTACAAGTAGAAGTGTTACAGACAACATAACTGAAGTCATGCACTTCTGAGATGTTTAGGACTTCAGAGAAAATTATTCCTCCTAAAATTCTACAGGACGACAGAAAATGTGGCTGGTGAGATTATAGACACTGTTTGCACTTCCTTGCTCATGTCTTTTCAGCACTTAAGAGGGGCCTGAGCAACTCACTAGATTCAATCTTGGCACAATCGATTTCTTCAGACCACATCCAATTCCCTAACCCTTCAGTAAGATTGAGATGTTGGAGCAGTGTTTCTTAACCACAGGTGTATGAGTAGGTTTCAATGGGAATGTGAGATTGTAATTGTGTGTGTGTGTGTGTGTGTGTGTGTACATCTTTTCCCAACTTTCTATCAAGGGTATCTCCAGTTTAATGAGATTCTCAAAAGAATCCATGAGCCCCAAAAGTTTACAAAGCATAGGTGTGCAGGTTTGAAAACATTGGCTAATTTATGCTTCTTGGATTCAAACCTGTTGCATTCGCTCTAAATCTTCATTCCTGTTTTCTCTCTCTCCAAGTCATCTTTTCTCTTTATTTGCTTATCACATTCACTGCTGGATCCTCTTTCTCTATATATTTTTCTCTAGGTAAAATGAATTTATCACTTGATATCTTCCTATCTGTTCAGTTTCTTTGGGAATCCAAACACAAAATCTAAATAAATAATGCAGAAAAGGTGGGAAGGCCTTCAAAAGATTAACAAAGTAGTTAATTCCATCTTATGTTACTCACATATTTGACTACAGGAGACCAAACAAACAAAATGACTCACATTTAACTGAAGAATCACATGGAAAACATAATAGCACATTTACCTTAAATATAATCTTTTTTTTTTTTTTTTTGAGACAGAGTCTCGCTTTGTTGCCTAGGCTAGAGTGAGTGCCATGGCGTCAGCCTAGCTCACAGCAACCTCAATCTCCTGGCTCAAGCAATCCTTCTGCCTCAGCCTCCCAAGTAGCTGGGACTACAGGCATGCGCCACCATGCCCGGCTAATTTATATATATATATATATATATATATATATATATATATATATATATATATTAGTTGGCCAATTAATTTCTTTCTATTTATAGTAGAGATGGGGTCTCGCTCTTGCTCAGGCTGGTTTCGAACTCCTGACCTCGAGCAATCCGCCCGCCTCGGCCTCCCAGAGAGCTAGGATTACAGGTGTGAGCCACCACGCCTGGCCAAATATAATCTTTTGATCAACAAAGTTAGATATAGAAATACCATGTGGCTTCATTATATAATTATAGAAAAATTATCAGTTTACAAAAATTATTGTTTCCATAAATTTGGTATTTGAAGAAAAGTTAACAAAAAACATTCCTGGTAATTATTCTATTGTCCAATTATTCTAAGAGTGATGTCTTTGCATTTGAGCAAATATGTATATATATATTTGTTTTTTGGAATTTGCTTAACACAAGATTCAAAATCATAAGTAGAAATCCACCAGTGATCAAATCCATGGTGTCTAGAAAAGCCCAGTTCAAATGGAGAAAATGAAAGAAACAATAGACCAAATAACATCTAGTGTATAATCTTGTTTCTTGTTAGAATTTCATTACCTCAAGATGATGATGACTTATTCACAAATGGACAGCACATACCCAAATTTGGCATAAAGTGTCATCCTTGAACAATGAGAAAATTGGCAGAGTTTAGTTACCAATCTCCTTTAAAAAATCTACTTTATTTATCTCATTTGTCTATACCTACCTTTGAGGATGATCCAAAGAAATACTTCAATCAAAATTCCTTCCCATGATTTCTTCCACTTACTTAAGGTAAATCAAGAGACTTTGCCATAAACTAATGCATGAAAATCATATATTCACTCACTCATCATATATTCATTGAATACTACATATTTATCAACATGCTAGGATATGGACATGCAATATGAATTAAAACCAGTTCCCGCCTTAAGTATCTCCCACGGTCTAGTGGGGGAGACAGACATTCTGTGAATAAACAAAGAAGAATAAAAAATGTCTCAATTTCTCCTACTATTTTCTCACAACACATCTAGTTCTGATGTGAGACATGTGGGGGAACCCCACACATGAAGCAAGCAATCAATTCTGTAGTGGATACCATCTGGGTGTCCTCTAATTCAATTCAATTCTGACACTATCTACCTAGAGATAGCATCAGATCCTATAGGTTGAGGGTTCAGTTCTGCAAGATTGCATCCCACATCCGATCTCAATCACAAGCCCCAGGTTATTTCACCTGTGCTTCTGACCGACTGGCTATAAATTGGGATTCCCACAACCCTTTCCTTGGGTTGGATTAATTTGCTAGAGCAGCTCAGAGAACTCAGGGAAATACATGTAGAGGTTTATTATAAAAGATATTACAAAATATACAAATGGAAGAGATGCATAGGGCAAGGCATATGGGAAGGGGCTTGGAGCTTCCATGCTCTCTCCCCACGTGCACCAGCCTCAGAAATGTCCATGTGTTTACCTATCCCAAAGCGCCCAGAACACACTCTTTTTGTGTATTTATGGAAGCATCATTACAAAGCCATGATTGATTAAATCACTGGCCCTTGATGATCAACTTAACCTCCAGCCCCTCCTTCCTGCCAATGTTGGGGAATGGGGCTGAAAGTCCCAACCCTCTAATCCTGCTTTGGTCTTTCCAGTGACCAGCCCTACTTAAGGCAAGCGAGCCATTAATCAACTCTTTAATATACAAAAAGACATGTATCACTTTGAAGATTCCAAGGATTTCAGGAGTTGTACACCAGGAAACAGGAGGACCAAGACCAAATATATATTTCACAATATCACATCCATATAAACAAATGACTACCTATGACTGACCAAAGCATAGATGGGGCAAAGGGTGTCATCTTAATGATATTTAAACAATGATGTCTTTGGCATTCTTTGACAATATCTCCACCATCAGTGGAGTTAACCAGCCCCTTCTGAGCTCTCTAAGATCTGTGCATACCTCTGTCATAACATTTTCGAGTCTGAACATGATTCTTTTACACTTCTGTTTTCCTCCTTTTGACTGTAGGCAATTTATTTTCGTTGAACATTGTCTGGCATGGAAAACCCTTGAAAAATGAAAGGATGAACAACCATTTGCTGTAATAATAAAAATTGTAAACTCAATTCTTAGTAAGTATTTACTATGTGGCAGGTGTCATCCTAAGCTTTTCACCTACAGAGTGCCTTGTAACTTTCACAACAATCCTATGAGTTGGGTTTACATCACACCCATGTTACAGATGAAAAACTGAGGATAAGAAACTTGTAAAAACTTGCCAAAAATTCAACATGTGAACCCATGCAATCACTTTGTGATACTGTCTTATTTAAAGTTGAGATCAAAATAAGATTGCTTATAATTAATCATTTATTTGATCTGTTAAAGAAGATTGAGGAGGTCCTATACCAAAATAATAACTGTTATTGAAAATATATGTGACAAGTCTTATGGTAAGCACTTTTCAACTACAGATCAGTAAATTCTCACAAAAGCCTTATAAAATACGTACTATTATTATCCCTACTTTATTAAGCTTAGAAATGTTACATAACTTTCCAAGGTTACCTAACTATTAACTAATGAGCTAAACTTCAAACTCAGATCTATGTGCCTCCAAAACTTCAACATTTAACCACCATATTATGTTGCCTATAAAGGAATCATCACATAGGTATCAACATTTAATTTTACTCTCAGATTGAGAAAGATAAACACTCTATGATTCCCCAAAGAGACTTTTTTCCCATTACTATAAATTGTAAAAGCATGATTATGAAGATAGTATAAAAAATATTTAATCCTGCAGAAAAAACTTATTTATCAATGCATATAGTTTCTCTATTCATCCATCCCTCTATCTTTTGTATCATTTGTTTCTGCATTAAATAATGAATTCACCACTCATACACAAAATATTTAATGAGATCATGTCATACGTCAAGTATTGTGTAATTAAACAGCTTTTAAAAATTTGCCTTTGGGGCAAGAAAAATTTTATAATACTTGAGATATCCCAAATATTAATATTTCAAAGCTGTAAGAAAATGAAGAGCTTGTATCCTTTTATTAAGCAAAGTATCTTCAACCACCTTCCACATGCTTTGTTAAGAAGGAGTATTATAAATTACTTGTACTTTACATTGGAGTGATTATCAATGGCATTAATAAATGAAGCTTCTTCATTGAAGAAGGTGGCATTGGAATTTTTTATTTACATTTATCTTTAAACACATAAGTGATGTATTTAAAGGATACAATGCATTCCTTGCTACTACAATTTACAAAAGATTCTTCATTCTCTGTTGATCACATGATTAGGAGAAATTTAAAGTATGAGAGCATGTAAGTTCTCCTTGAAGCACTAGAAATTATAAAAGCAATAGAAGAAATTTACTGAGAAATATCACCCAGGGAATGATCACTTGGGAGTCTCTGGTAGTAGCATCAACAAAGGGATATGATAAATTTGGGCAATGTCAAGTATTGCAAAGACCTTTCCTGCATCAGGAAGAATAATAGGAAAGCCAGTACACTACAAGTAAAATGTGTGGATGCTGATTAAGTGTCTTACTTCCAGAGCATTGTATTTTATTCAGAGCCTCACTTCACCACTGGGATTCTGTAAGGAAAAAAAAAAATGTACATAAATAATTAAAGGACACCTTTTTTGGTAAGATCAAGATCAGGATTTTTTTTTTCTTTTTTTCTTCCTAAGAGCTATAAGGCACAATTCCAGTTTTCGAGTGAATTATACAATTCCAATTCAACTTCTAAATCAAGAGGCACTGTTTAAAGTGTTTTATTTTAAAATCCATATAGAGAAAAATCCTTTAACAGGATATCTAAAAACTGGTTGATTCTTATCCTACTTTATATACAACTGAATATCCTTTGGGCAGCAAACATTTCTCGTCTCCTTGTTGCGTGCATTATGTTCAGGTCTTATCTTCATTAGGACTTTTACCTGTGGGGCTGACATTGGTTCCAGCGTCTGGATTTGCTGGAAAGGTTCACACTCTGGCTAGGTAGTATAGAATGCTCATATTTGTTCTTCCTCATTGTCTCATGTTCATGTGTCCTTTTAATAGACATTCACGCAGTGTTGAGGCTGTAAACCTCCTATCCAGATGGCAGACCACTCTTTGAAAGAATATTTTCAAAGGTCCCTGTCCAACTGACAACAATTTATTTCTTCCTAACATGCTTGTTTGTGCCATAGAGCAATAGGAGGTACCTAATTTGGGCACTATAGACTTGGCAATTCATGTATAATTGTTGGCTTATTGAGCCAGTGGTATTTTCACTTTTATGACTAAATCCACTTTATACTCTTGCTGATGAGTTTTCTGGTACCTAAATGTAAGCCCAAACTGCTTCCATGTTCATCGGTCATTATTCACAGCCAGAAATTCTTTATGCTTTCTCATACATGGACAAGAAACAACTAAACCAATGGATAAGCAATTCCTGCACTGCCAATTTCAATTTTTATTGAAAATGTATATGTTTATATTAAATACATACTTAGAGAAGCTCATGTCATAAGTGTATATTTCAGTGAATTTTCATAAAGTGAGCATATCTCTCTAACCAATGCTCATATTAAGATACAGACTGTCACCTAGAAACCTCACTTTGTATCACTTGTAGTCCCTTCCTGCTATAACCACTGGTATAACCACTTCCTGGTATAACCACTATCCTGACTTCTAACTCCATTTATTAGTTTCGCTGTCTTTGAAATTCATAGAAATATAAAAAATTCAATGTATATTCTGTGTTAGGCTTCATTTACTCATCATTTTGTTTGTGATATTTGCCCTTGCACTTGTGAGCAGTTATAGTTTGTTTGTTCTCACCACTCTATAATAGTCCATTGGGAAATTAGATGGCTTTCACTTTGGGGCTATTACAAATAGGATTTCTATGGACATTCTTGTCTGTGTCTTTTGATGCACATGTCTTCTGACCTGTCTCCCTCTTGCTAATTAGAACAAAAATATGAAGTGAAGTGAAAGTACCCATATGAAAAAGATAGACCCATGATGCCACTGGTATTTGGGACTTGCAATGTGACTAATTATATTTTGAACATAAACAACTCCCTCTGCCACAGTGCTTTCCCTCAGCAACATAAACTCATTGAGTAACTTAGCAAAATGGCCCCAAGACACTCCTGTTCTCATTTGAAAATCAACCAAATTGTAGTTAGGGATGAAAGCAAAACTTAGGATAAATATATGCAAGTTTAAAGCCATATAGAACAGCACAGCCAAAAACACTTATTAAAATTACTCATGGACAAAAGAGATTTGCACTAATTAAAATGCCTAGTCACTGTAGAGTGGGCTGAGAGAGAAGATTGACTTAATACCAAATGGCTTTGTTTTATGGCTTTACTTCAAACTTTTGAAATATTTTCAGTTAAGGAAATGAAAGAAAGATGAAAAGGAAAACCACATAGGGAAACAGATAAAATATCACAGACCTAAGGAGATCCATTATCATCATTATGGCAGCTTTTTCTATCACATTTATGAATTTGGGCAATTTTTATTGCACTTGTTGTGAAGGGACAATTGAGCAGGTGCCATTTTATGAGGTATTAATTCTGTAGTGATTCCCAAGTGGAGGATTCACACATAAGGGTCAATTATTATGAGTCTAATAGAAATGCTGTGATTGGGAAAAATGCAAAGTACCATTAATCTCCCCATTGCTCCCTTGAGCAGAGTTCAGCTGTCAATTTTAGTCCTGAGGAGCTTGGAGACCACCAACATGGCCAGAAGGATTTCAGATTTGTTATATCAAGGACAGAATGAGCTATTTTTAATATAACTTTGAAGAACTGGTTCCTAATTTTAAAATTATAAGAATATATAAAGGAAAAGAGGATTAAATATGATTCTCATCATTAAAATATAGACTAGATGTTTCAGCACATTATCCTGAGATTTTAACCTTCAAGTTCAAAATCATTCCCAGTTAAAACCAAACATTTTGATTCTTTGCCTTTTTGTGACTAATCATTAAGGATTTCATTCAGTTGATATAAGATTTATATTCTTATTTCTCATGAAAATGAGAACAACCACAAATCCTTCTAAAAATTGAAACAATAAATGTGAAATACTTAGCACCGCATTACACATTTGATACTCATTAAGGTTCGATTTCATCTAGCATATGTTTGTATGATAGTCACATATAGCACCATTTGCCACATACAGATGGGGCTGTAGCTGTGAGAAGAAAAGGAAAGATGGGTGGAAGGAGAATAATATTTATTGATCATCTATTATGTGTGAAGTAACAAGCTCAGTATTTTATATGTGATAGCTCATTTAATCCTTTCAATAATGCCTCAAGGTATGATTTGTTAAGCTCTCTACACATCAGAAAGTTAAGGCTCATGGAAATTAAACATCTTTGACCAATTTTACCCCCTAGTGAATGATGGAGTCAGGAATCAGAGACATGTGTCTGCCCACAATACTTTTCCACTACACCACTTGGCCTTCTCATTTTAAGGACTGATTATCTGGTAGTTAAGATCCTTAACATTCTATAAGAAAGCTTGCAGTGAAAATGCTCATGCTTACCTGCCAGCACACCAAGTAGTTCTCCAAGTTCAAGATTATTGTCTCTCTGTTTCATTTCATTTGTGCTGCTATAACAAAACACCCAAGGATTGAGTAATTTATAAAGAATAGAAATTTGTCTTGTTATAATTCTGGAGGCTGGGAAGTTCACAATCAAGGTGCTGGCAGGTTCAGTTGTCTGATGAGAGTAGCTCTGTCTGCTTCCAAGATGGTGCCTAGTTGCTGTATCTTCATGAAGGGAGGAATACTGTGTCCTCCCATGGCTGAAGGTGGAATGCAGAAGGTGGAAAAGCAAGTGAGAGGTGAATGCTGCCTGAAGTCTCTTTTACAAAGGCCTTAAACGCATTCACAAGGGTAAGAGCCCTCATGGACTAAATTATCTCATAAAGGCCCCATCTCTTAATACCATCACATTGACCATTAAGTTTCAACACTTGAATTTTGGAGGAAACATATTCAAACCACAGCACTCTCATACCACTTTTGACACTGATAAGGCTTTTTGAGGAATCTCAAGGGCTGCCAACCAGCTTCTAGTAATGGGTTTCAGGATACCAAGGAGTACTCAGCCAGAGGCTGTGGGCCACTTCTGGACCAAGATCAAGCTGCCAAGAAAGGACTAAACTGATTTATCCTTCCCACGCCGATACTGCCTCTCAATTTGGAACAGTCCACATCCCCATTTCATTATTCCTTGCCCTTAGTTTGCTCTTTGCCCTGTATTCAGTCTCCTCCAACTTCAAACCATCCTCTACACTGCTGCCACAGATCTTGAGGCTTATAAAATATAAATCTGACCATGCCACCCTCTCTGAAAAATTCTTTAATGACTCCACATAGAATTATGACAATGTTAAAAATTCTTAGATCAGCATACAGAATTGGGTTCCCTTTTTCCCTCTCTGGCCTTTCCTCTGCCCTGATCTCCCTGAACCCTCACATCTTTGTCTCTCACCATTATTTCACAATATCCCTGAATGTGACAAGCTGCTTTTTACATCTGTGCTTTTGCCCATGAAGTTTATCTGCCTGGAATACTCGTCTTTCTCTTTTCTCCTAAGTAAATCTAAGTTCAACTCCAACATTAACTCCTCTAGACTTCAATGTCTGATTTCTATGTTCTGCTGTGTATTAACTATGATAGAATCACATTACTGAATGACAATAATTTACTTGATTGTGTTTCCTGTTACATGATAAGCTTCCTGAAGACAGGAACTATATGATTTCAGTCATGTTAGTCTCTGTATAGAGGATGAGAGCATGGGCTCTACATCATGCTTCTTGAATTCAAATCTAAGCTCAGCCACTTAGTGATGGTCTGACTTCTTCCTTCTAAGCTGTGCTTCTATTCATGGAATGAAGCATTAACCACCTTGCAGGGATATTGTTACATTAGGATTAAGTGAGATTACCCCATGTATATAAAGCACAGTGCCTGCCATATGGTAAGTACTCAATAAATGTTAGCTATTACTATGATGAGAAGAACAGTAACCATTTATTTAATGAATAATCATTCTCAAAGTATAATAATGATTATGAGTGCAACGACATTTTAATAGTATTTTGAAAGACTTTCACCTTTCTCAGGCCTATCACAGGAATTCTTAACAAGAGCTAAAAATTATGGTATCTAATAGAAAAAGGGAACTATGATATCTTCCAGTATCTTTGTTTCATTTTGTAGATTCGAGAAGTTGTAGAATTGATGCCATATAAAATCAAATGTATAACATCAGTTAGGGTTTGATCAAAGGACAGACTCAGCTCCACAGATATGTAATTGTAGAACTGGCCCTAGAACCCAATATTCTTTCCATCAGATTTCTCTCCCATCAATAGTAGTATCAATCACAAGGATGATGAGAACATATATTTTATTTTGGAAGAATTAAGTATTAAAATTTTGAAAGTAGGCCAGGAGCCATGGCTCACACTTGTAGTCCCTGCTACTTGAGAGGCTGAGGTGAGAGGATTGCTTAAGCTCAGGAGTTTGAGGTTACAGTGAGCTATGATGATGCCACTGCACTCTAGACTGGTTGGCAGAGCAAGACCCTGTCTCAAAAAAAAAATTGAAAGTAGACCTAGTAGACCTTAAATCACTGGATTTTCATCAATAAAATACCAGTCTTTCCAGTAATTCTCAGGAAGTTTGCTTTTGTAGTAACAAATAGTCTGTGAAATCATTTAGGCCCAACCTCTTTATTCAATATGATATTCATGTTAGAAAAATTTGGCATAACACCAATGTGTAGAATATTCCACATCTCAACAAAATAGAGAGAGTTGTTGCCAGAGTTCTGATCCTTGTGGGGAAATTTCTAAATTTTAAAGTTTTAGTCAAAATCACACAAACCTATTTATCCACTTAGAGGCTTTTGGTCTCCCAAAGTTGGTCTAGTCTCACAAAATTACAAGTAACCACTGTTTTGTTCTTTTTTTTAAATTTTGTGAAAACCCTTCCAACACTCCAATCTCTACTACTTCATAGTAAGGAAAAGTTTACCTACAGGAGAACCTATATTTCTATGCTGCCTTTGATTTAAGTATCTTCATCCTGGATTTCTATGTAAGGTTTGATTTAAGTAGCTTCATCCAACTAGTAACATATTGCTCCAAAAGCTACAAGGTAGTATGAACAACAACAACAACAAAAACTCAACTGAAGGCCATGTGATTTTTGAAGAACCACCTCTAGGTGGCCCCAGAATTTGGTTTCTGTTCCTACACTAACATTGACACTCCAACACGTTTTCACTGTGATAATTATTAACTTACGGCTAGCTGTAGCCCCTATTCCCCTTTACTCCATTTTACCTTAATCATATCTTTTTTAAAAGTGCCCTGTTATTAAAACACACTTCTTTGATTCTCCACACAACTCTTGTTTTGCCTTTCCTGTAGATGATTTAGCTCAAAAACATGCATTAGTAGAGTCTCATAATACTCTACACTATATATACCATATAAGGTACTTTAAAAATATCCTGACTGATTTTTAAGTTGTCACTTGCTTTGAAAATGCCTGGAACCATTTTCTCCCCATGATAAATGGCAGATTTCAAGAATCTGGCTCTTTCATTTCTGGCTGAACCTTCACTTGAAAGGCTTTCATTATGCAAATCTGACTCTCTGTGGCACAGTCTCAGGGCTGACTCACAGCAGGACAGCTGGGTTTTCAAGGGTGGACTGAGATGTTAGCAACCTCAGTGTACTCTGGCTTCAGAGTACAGTTTTAGGATCTGGCTTTTTCAAATTGGAGAGCAAGAGTTCAGCAGTAACTTTAGAGTGAGGACCTTTTGCATGGTGGCTGGTGTCAGGAATACCTCTATGCGAAGTTCAACTCACCTCATCCCCTGTAGCCACTTTTTTCCTTGTGGGAACAGTTCTGTGTGGCATTCTTGCTAATTCTTTCTATGCTATTAAGTGGAACAAGGCTATTTACTGATGATAGTCTAACATACCATGTTTCCCAAAGATGTTTTAATCTAATGACATGCTTGCTAATATTAGAATAAAACAGTAGCTAAGATCTTGGGATTTAGAGTCAGGGAAATGTGGACTGAGTTCTAGCTCTGACATGTATTAGCTGTGCCCCCTAAGAAAAATCAGGTTATATCTTGAGTTCAGGAAACTAAACAATGCTCTAAAAACAATGCCTCAGAGCCTTGCTGTGAGGATCAAATGAAATGTTAATGGATATAGCAAATCACACTGAGTGAGAATGCCATAAAGTGGCAGCACTCATTATTTTCAATATTGACTATACAGAAGTGAAATTATAATGACACCTGATGGGAACAAGTTTAAAGCGTGGAGTCTGGACTCAAATCTTGTGTTTCTAACCAGGCATCACTATTTATGAATTATGAGACCTTGGGAAAGTTACTTAACCCCCTATGCCTTTATCTCCTCATCTGTAGATTGGGAAGAATAGCTATGTCTTAAGGGCCATTGCAAAAATTAAATAAAATTATATATATAAACCACTTAGGAAGAGTATAGTATATAATAAATACATAATAAAGTTCATTCACCTTCTAATCATCCCTCAGAATGAACTATATGTATATAGACAAATTTTGTTTTAATAAATACTTTTTTTTTTCAGAGACAGGGTTGCACTTTTTTGCCCAGCCTGGAGTGCAGTGGCCCAATCATAGCTCACTGTAGCCTTGAACTCCTGGGATCAGGTAATTCTCCTCCCTTAGCTTCCTGAGTAGCTGCAACTACAGGTACATACCACCATGCCTAGCTAATTTCTGGGTTTTTTTTTTTTTTTTTTTTTTTTTTACTTTTTGTAGAGACAGGGTCTCACTGTGTTGCCCAGGTTGGTCTTGAACTCCTAGCATTAAGTGATCCTTCCGTCTCAGCCTGCCAAAGTGCTAGAGTTACAGGCATGAATCACCATACCCAGCCCAATATATGCATTTTAATTTGTTGGAAAATCTTGAGGAAATATCCACTCTGATATAGAGTGATAGGCTATGAAGAATTAGCCTCTAAGCAACAAACTAGACAAATTTTGAGAACAGGTTAGAGAAAGTGGCTTCCCATGTTTTTCACACCACACACATCTTTTCCACCTTGCTTTGTAAGTTATTATAGGGGATATAACATTTAAGCGGACATCATTGCATTTAAGTGACCATGTATTTCAGGAAAAGGAAAAGTTGGAAGTGGAATCAGAAATTTCTGGGTGTACATAATAATCGTGGGAAGTTTGTTAAAAAATGTGGAACCTCAATCTTCATCGCAGAGGGTCTAAGTAGATATAGGTCATGCCCAGGAATCTGCATTTTCAGAAGTATTCCAAGTGATTCTGATACTCCACTTTGAGAATCACTAGAGTAAAAAACAGTGGCAAATTCTATTTCTAGAAACTCAGACTCTAAAATCACTATTTTATTCTGATCTCAAAGAATGCGCCCAACTACTTGTGTATAAATGTATGTGCAAGAACACTTGCTATTATGAGTAACAGTTTAGCAGCAGTGTAAATGTCCAACAATAAGGGATTCATTAAGGAAATTACATCAGTTCTATTTATGTGATGTAATATTATGTAACCATTAAAATTAAGATAATTTTTATATGTTCATAATGTAATGGTAAGTGAAAAGAGAAGATAGTGAAGACATATACATTATAAATCCATTTTTGTAAAAAAAAAATACCATGTGCACAGAGGCTAAAGGGCATATACCAAAGTGCTATTGTGCTTAATTCTGGATAATAGGTTGTGGATAATTTTACAATTTTCTTTGTGCTTTCTAGTGCTTTCAAGATTTTCTACATTTAATGGCTGTTAGATCTATGATTAGGAGTTTTAAAATATATTTTAAAATTAAAAATGTCAATATATGTATATTGCTCAGTGAAAACAATTGCCAAGAAAACTGCAGCAGACAGAATAATAAGTCTCCCAAAACATCCATGCTATGTTCTAATCCTCAGAAACTAAATATGTTGAATATCTAATTAAGGGTTTGCTAAAGATCTTGAGATAGGGATTATTTAATGGCCCCAGTGTAATGAAATGAGTCCGTAAAAGCAGAGAACCTTCGTGGCCTATGGTCAGAGAGAGAGATGTGATAACAGAAGGGTCAGAGAAACGTGATATGACAATGACTCAACCTGTCTGTGCTGACTTTGAAGATGGAGGGAGGAGGCTGGAAGACAAAGAATGCTGATAGTCTTTAGAAGTTGAAAAAAGCAAGGAAACAGATTTCCCTCTGGAAGCTCCAGAGAGGAGTGCAGTTCCTGCCTACATCTTGTTCTTAGCCTAGTGACATCCATGGTGAACATCCTACCTATAGAACTAGAAGGTAATACATTTGTGTTATTTAAAACTGCCAGGTTTGTGATAATTTGTTACAGCTGCAACAGAAAACTAATACAAAAACAAGGCTAAATATTTTCTAATGTTTAATCTTTCTACTGATGTGTAGACTATCTTCTATAATCAGCAAATTGTTGCCCTTATCAACAGTGTCATTAAAATCATAAATGTTAATACTGGAAACAACTTTAGCAATCATCTAATTCAAGACTTATATTTTATACATGAAGAAATTAAGACCTGGAGAGGTGTGTGACAACCTTGAAAAATTAAAATGCTTTAAGTTGCAAGTAACAAAAGTTTGACTCACTTTGATTTATACAATAAGGAGTTTTATTATCTTGCATAACAAGAAACAGGGTGGGCTTTCTTGCAGGATACTAGCACTGAGGCTGTTGACAATCCGCTTGGCCCTGGCCTCTACTGTGTATTGGCAGTGTGACTGCAGTGGCACCAGGCCTCACTTCCACACATGACAATGTCCAGAAGAAGAGCAGGGCTGTTTCTTCCTGTGTCTTCTTTGTAACAGTGAGGAACAGTTTCTTTAAAACCCCTTAGCTATGTTGTGATTCTGGGCATGAAATCTAAAACCAGGCTGACTGGATTCAAATAATAATAATACTGCCATTTATTGACTATGTGATATTCCTTAGGCAACTTAATTGACTTTTGTGTGCCTAATTTTCCTCAACTGTAAAGTAGAATGTACACATTTTGTCTACCTCATTGAGTTTTTGTGAGGATTAAATGAGTTATTGTATGCAGAGAGCTTAAAACGTTACTTGGAACATAGTGGATATAGTAGATTGTGGCAGTTCAAGCCTCCCCATCCTTGGGCAGTCCCTTCCACACTGACTTTGAGCTTAGCCACGTGACTTGCTTTGGTCAATGAAACAATAGTGGGCATGACACATGCAGAGACTTGCAAAACACTTGCTTATTGGGACTTGCCTTTTCTTGTTGCTCTTGAATACCACTGTCATATGAAGCAGTCCAGGGTAGTCTTCTAGACAGGAGAGACACATTGTTTCTGTTGCCCTGTCCAACAGCCAGACATGTGAATGAGGCCATCCTAGATCAACCAGTCACCAATCATCCCTCCAGCTGACCACAGGCATCTGAGCAAGGCCAGACAGGGTCAGCGGAGCCAGCCCAGATGTGAAGAACCTCAACAGTCAACCCACAGAATTGTGAGATAAGTAAATGATTGTAGTTTAAAGTCATTCAGTTATGAGGTGGTTTGTTATGTACCAAATATCATTTAAGGCTAACTGATGAAGTAAGCACTCACTAAGAATTAGCCATCATTTGCTATTGAGTCTCACTGACTAATCACCATCAGTGGGGTGATTAACTAAACAATCACAACAAGGATTCATTTAAACCATAGGCTCTTTCCACCCTAGCTATGGATCACTAACTACATGTGAAGCATTAGCAAGTGAGAAAGGTGATTCTAGTGTGCAGCCAGGATTGGTCACATTTGATTTGGAGCAATCATTGAGAAGAAATGAATATTGGGATGTCAATCATCATGATCATTATACACATGATCACACAGCTGGTCATTGGCAGAGCGGCGACATCGGCTAGTTCTCCTGAGACTCTACCTGGTGTGTTTTTCTATCATTCCAGACCATGGGAGACTGTGACATCCTCAGGCATTAACAACAAGTTAATTACTGGGCATATTGTCCAACAGCAGAGGGAAACTTGTTCACACTGTTTTTCTTTGAGCTGCACATACATTGAGGCAAAAAAAAAAAAAAAATTCAGATACCATTACTGAGACCTTTTTTCTTTGTTCCTGCATACCCAGCAGCTGGTGAGTGTTCAGCATCAGATATGAGAAGTTAAGCTGAATAAACTGGAGAAAAACCTTCTAGAGAAAGCAAGCTCAGCTTTAAAAAAAAATGCTACGTTTGCCAACTCAAGAGCCCAGGACAGCTTAATAAAATTGAACAAACGAAAACCAATTAAACACTTTAAACTGCTATTCTGGGGCTCACCCAAACAATACAAATCAAAAGAGGAAATACTCAATTATTAGTAGCAGCTGGATTTTTGTGAAAGTTTTTTTTTAGTTCAGTCAAGTCCCTCCCCTTGCTGCTGCTGCTTCCCAGAGGGCCAAATAATTTTTTCAATTTTCAGAAAGTACCTTACTGTGGATTTGCCCACAGGGATATTCAAAGAAATCCTAATGGCCTAATGACTAGCTCTGAGCATTCTACTTCTCTTTTCAAAAACTTTCAGGGGCTTCCCATGGCTTATCAATATCCTTGACCTGGTAGACAAAGCCTTTTGCAATATGACCACCACCCCCGTACCTTTCTTTATTACTTTCCCTACACCTAGCCTGGCTTCTTGGTAAACTGTGAGGCTCATTGTGCCCTAAGAAATCCTGTGCTCTACCACCTCTTTGTGCACATGCTCTGCTCCAACCACCCTCTCCATATACCCTTGCTGGTTAAGTAAACCATTTTTCAAAGCCAACCAAAATGCTAACTTCGTGAGGCCTTGCCTTACCTTTTGTAAAAACTCACCAGCTATCGACCACCTGTAATCCAACTGTAGCCAAGGTTTATTTAACTTGCTGTAGCTCAGAAGAGTGCATATCAGAGGAACCATGAGTATTTAGGTTTGTGCGGAATGATTCTAAGGAGGGTTAAAGGAGGTGGCAGCCATTTCTGGATTGGGTGCTTCTGGAAACTGAGACCACTTGGTAATTAGATATCTCAATAACTTTCATCTAAGAGGCAGGAGAATTAAAGTGACGTGAGAGTTGTCGTTGGGGAAGAAGCACATATTAGTCATAAGAAAGGATCTTTATTATTATTGTTGTTGTTTTTATTTCAGCATATTATGGGGGTACAAATGTTAAGGTTACGTATATTGCCCATGACCCCCCCACCCCTGATACCCAATAAATGTTATTCCTATATGTCCACTTAAGTGTTGATCCGTTAATACCAATTTGCTGGTGAGTACATGTGGTGCTTGTTTTCCCATTCTTGAGATACTTCACTTAGTAGAATGGGTTCCAGCTCTATCCAGGAATATACAAGAGAGATCTTTAGTCACTTTGTTTTTGCAGAGTGTTCTGGCCTCTGTGGCCCTGTCTGATCATTGTTTATATACTCTGTGTGTATATATATTGTTTATATGTCCTGTGTGGTGTTTGTGTTCAGTTGGAAACATCCCAACTCTCAAGCATGTTTTTCTAATTTTCTTACTATACAACTGATTGTGTCTACTTTCTTTGCAGAATTTCCAAAGCACAGAGATAAAGAAAATGCTCTGCAGATACATAAACATTGATCAATGATTTTAGTTTCTAGTCGACTCTTAAATTTGTTACATTTCGTATTAAAACACAGCTTGTCTTAAAAATGCAGTTTTTCTTGCAAAAAAGAAAAACTTGGCATGAGCAGATCTGGAGATCTGCATGGAAAGAACTGAAGAGCAAGTCTCCTTTATAGATGGACATGTTGCCTCTACTTGACCACAGTCTCAGCCACTTATGCAATGTGTGCTTGTCTACTTACGTTGGTGGCTTCACTCATATTTATTACCTGCTGGCCCCTAAGGACATCTGAGTCTGGGCTCTCTTCTCATTCATTTTTTTCACAGTTAAATAAGAGACCCTATGGAACATCAGAAAGGATGAAACAGTGGCCTGTAAATGGCCAGATAGCAAACATTTTAGGCATTGTGGACCAGTCTCCTTAGCAACTACTCAACTCTGGCATTGTAGCAAGAAAGCAGCTGCAGACAGTACATAAATGAATGCACTGAGTTCCAATGAAAGTTTATTTATAAAAAACAGGTGGTGGACAGGATTTAGCCCAAGGGATTCGTGCTAACTTTGAGGCCTATTCCTGCCACTTAATCACAAGCCAGTGACCATTTCTGGGTTTTGCATTCTCATCCATGAAATGGTGATAATACCTGCTTTACATGTGAGAATCAAAATGGGATGTTGTCATGTGAAAAATATTTTTTAATATATGAAGCCCTGTATGCTCACAAGATACTATTAGCTTGTTATATAGTTGGAGAACAGGATCGTTCATCTTTCTGCAGCAGGATTGTGGTAGATCTCCCTTTAAGGCTTGCTCCCCAGCTGTGGGGAGAGTGGTCTGTAGGCTACCTTCAGCTGGCAGCTTCTCTGGGGTCAGCCTCAGCTTTTGGAAGTTGCCTTATCCAAGATCACACTTTTTCCAGGGCAGACCTCATGGTGACTGAGCAGGACAGAGGTATAAAGGCTCAGCCATTTCCCCCTTAATTCCAATAGGCAAGACTCATTTCAGAGTTTCTTGCCAGATTGATGGAGGCTTCATGGGATCTGCATGTCATTTCAGCTTCTCCTTTTGCCCAATCATACTTCCTCCCTGATTCCCCTCACAAGTTGATCCTTAATCAACACCTCGTACCCTAACCTCCATCTCAGGGTGTGCTTCTTAAAAGCACGACCTGCCACAAGGATAATCTGTTGAGATACTATTGCCTGTTCTTTTTGCAGAGTGTCTCCTTTCTTTAGTCCAAGAACATTGTCAGGCCTTGCTTTGAGGACATTTGTGTTCTTTGAAGACAATTCCATTTTCTGGCCAAACCCCCTGATGGAAATATACTTGGCCTTTCTGTGGGTTTAGATGGAGAGAGGGACTGAGGGGGAAGTGGCTGAGCCTGGGGGAATGGGATTACTCTGCACTAGGAAGGGATTAATGATTTGAGGTTCTGTATTCTATAAGCTACAAAACCTGTCCACTGTATATTCACAACACCCCAGCAAGACCTCAGGGGAGACTGGTAGAATTTTGCAATGCAGAAAGGCTGGACCTGAGAAATTGGAGTACTGATGCCTAAACATTACTGGGCCTGCCGGACTTCTTCAAGGGAACATGCAGGCATCTACCGCATTTATATCCTTTTAAAAAAATTTCTGACCAAATGAATTCAATGGTTTTGAGGAAGTCAACAACAAAAGGGTTCAGTCACTCACTGATTTAGCAAATCTATGTTAAGCACCTACTACATCTCTGGTATTCTGCTGGCACACAATGAATAGAGAACAAAGTAAGTATGGTCAGCAGAGAGTTTGCAGCTACTTTTTCCTCTGCTGCCATCAATGTCTTAGGGCTGAGACAGCTGGTCCCACAGGACACTAACAGGGCCTTCAGGAATGGAAGGGATCAGGGTGTTCTCATGCTACCTCCTAGGACACTTTGTTTCACTTCAATGTGGGTAGAACACCTCAGAGGTTTCCCTTGCTGCCCATACCTGCACTGCCTACCTGAAGGTTTTCTCTAACCAAAGGAGTATGCTCCATGCACGTGCAGGGAAGACATGAGATGCTGGTGTATGGGAGTGTGGTGTGGAATCGATATCTCTGGGAGCAGCCCTCAACTACTGGAGACAGGAGTTGGTGGGTAAACACCCTCGCTTGCCCCATAGGTAGGAAAACTCAGAGATGTGCTCTTTGCCACCTTCCAGAGCCTCTCAGATACACCCAGAGCAATTCAGCCACAGTTACTCACAAAAATAATATGCTAAATAATACAATCCAACTTGGCTTCTTTATCTTCCCTATCTCATTTTCCTGCTTCTGTTCCAATGATTCCCAGGATCACCTCCCAAATCAATTACTTGCTCTTAAATCTTTGCCTTGGTGTCTGTTTCCTGGATAACCTAAACTAGGATTTCTACAACCTTCAAATACACTTCAGCCTCTGGAGAAGGGGAACCATGTCCACCCCAGCACCATGCAAGCAGAAGGCCCCATCCCTGGGACCCGCATTGGTAAATATGTGTGCTTTTAGAGTGGCAGGCCTCCAAGCACTCTGATTAACACATGGTTGAAACAGCAGGCAAATAATTTGTTTTGTCTTCCTATTTAAACCCATTCAGTACTTCTTCCTCCCCAGGACCAAGCATTATTTTAGGCACCAGGTAAGTGCTCAATGATGGAACTTAATTTCTTCCCCCAGGGAGTCAGTCCCTATTTGTAAATTAATGAACTGAGTTCTGCTAAAAGTTTTTTTTATAAAACCAGGTGGTAGGTTGAATTTAGCCCATGGAGCTTAGATTTTTCACCCCTGGCCTGAGGTTGTGTTGTCTGTTAGAACTTTCTGCAGGATGAAAATATTTTATAATCTGACTATCCAATATGGTAACCAATAAGTGGCTAGTGCTACTGAGAATATGAAAATGTTCTTATTTAATTTACATTTAAATAGGCACATGTGGCTAGTGACATATTGGACACCGTAAGGTCCTATTTTGCCAATCCTGGCAAACCTCTGACCACTTAATCATGTTTCTGTCAACATTTCTGCCCCAATTGCTTATTCATTGGGAAGCACAACGTTGGAAACAATGAAAATGAGAAGAGCATATGCTCTGTCTTCCCAGTGAACATGACAGCCTCCCTTTTGCTTTTGGTGTGGTTGGCAGACCATACTACATATGGAGCAGACAAGCCATTATTTCTCCCTGGGAATGCCAAGGTGTGAGAACAGCTCATGAGCTGCAGTGTCCCTGCCAATAATTCTGACATCTTCAGGTGGTCTTGGATACCAGTGCAAGTCTCATTAATGTTGGGACTTAAGTTGTCTTGCTCAATGGACATTTTCACTTTGCTAGCACTGTCATCTCCAAAATTCTGACCTTTTAATAGTTGATGACTCAATTTTGGCAAGCTGAGTTTCAAACTCCTCCTTCTCCTTTTTAAAGTTTGCTTTTCAAAACCAGTCTAACGGGGATCATTTCAGTGTGTGATGAAGTAGGCACTTATTGAGCAATAAACCTGTGGATTTATGCTTATGGGTTTCTAGAAGCAACTTTGCCACAATCCTGTGAAATCTTGCTCACAGTTCATTGAGCTCTGACTGGATCTTGAATTATAGCAGATGCTCCAAACAGAAAGTAGTATTTGTCACATCCTATAACTGTATGTTCTTCAGTTTTGGAAAACTATAGATTGCTTTGACAAATTCACTCTGCTGAAGCCAAAGTAACCCCTTAGATCCTGGATCACAAACTTCCAAGGTGCCCATGTGTTTTAAGAATAATTTATATTGAGGAAAGTATACATTCTAAAATGTAATGCATCTCCACAAGTTTAGCTGAGCCATGGAACCAATACCTGGATCATTCTCAACAAGGTGGGAAGCCCCTGCAACCCTTATGTCTAACAGTATAGGTTGGTTTTTTTTTTGGCTTTTGACTTTAGGTAAATCGAATCCAACATGTATACTCTATATCTGGACCACTTTGTGAGATTTATCCAATTTCTTTTGCTATATATAGTTTAGATTGTTCATTCTTACTAATGTAAGGTATTCCATTGCATGAATGTCTCATAATTTATTTATCCATTCAATGCCAGATAAATACTTGTGTGGTTTCTACTTTGAAGCAATTATAAACAGAGCTTCTGTGAACATTCTAGAACATGTTTTAGTGGACATATGCAGTATTTCTTTTGGGTATGTACCTAGAAGTGGGATTGCTGGGTCACCAGCTATGCATACACTAACTTTAGGAGACCCTACTAAACAGTTTTCTAAAATACTTGAACCATTTCACATTCCCACCTACAATGTATGGGAATTCCAGTTGCTCTATATTCTCACCAATGCATACTATTTTCTTTTTCATTTTAATCATTGTAGTTGAGATATGACATTGTGGTTTTAGTTTGCATTTCCCTAATGACAAATGAAGTTGAGCACCTTTTTATATGTTTATAAGCCATTTGGATTATCTTTTTTTGTAAAGTGTCTGTTTAAGACTTTTGCCCAATTCTCTGCAGGACTGATTAATTTTCCATATTTAAATTTTGAATTTAGTGTTTGGACGTGTAATATAGTTACAAGTTCAAAAAATGTATTTTAAAAGATTTTGTAAAATATATCACTCTCACTTTGTCCCAGGTTCAGCCTAGGATCCACTCCTCCTTTACCCATGAGGGACCACTTTTTATTAGTTTTTTATTAGTTTATTAGTTGCATTATTTATTAGTTTCCTGTACTTTCAGGAACTAGGTACTTCCAGGGCTCCTTTATAGGGGTGACACTACTTAAATACTTAAAAGTTTTTCATGGAAATTAACAGAAAGTCAGGACAATGATCTTATTTTGAACAACCCAGGAGATGGATTCTTTATTTTTTTGCACTGTTAATGCTGCAGAAACAACAGTTGAGATGGTAGCTGTTAAAGTACAACAATAGGACAAAAGTCAAAATTGGAAAATCATTCCAGATCTGAAAGACAGGATGTGCACACGTTATCTATTGCAGTTGTTTTGTCAGAATTAGACAATTCAGTGTATTAAACAGAAAAGCTTAAAAACCAAATACCTAAGTTGTAAAAATCAGTTTGTTCACCTTTTAAGCTATAAATCCTCTAAACAGAAAGATTCATTGTCACTGTAGGACTTACATAAGCAAGGATATATGATTTGCTGTAGAAGTGCTGACTTAACTGATATTGGGCTCTTTACTTCCCAGTTCCTCAGTTCCTCAGTAGTAGTAGTAAGTTGGACACTTAGGAGGTACATTAACTCTTTTGAGCCACCTGGGTAACATTACTACACAGAAAATTAGCGTAAAACAAGATTGCTTTCTCTATAAATGTTCCTTTTTGCAAGCTTGCTTAAGTGCTAAAGTTCTACTTTGAAGCAGAACCTGGAAAACTTATTCATGAAACTTTGGAATTCAATGTGTGCACAATGTTGCAATGGTCATACCTTAAGAGAAAAGCCTCATGCATTCTAGAAGAGTTAATTTACCAAAGGCAAAATATTGTCAAAAGTAGAGTATGTCCTATTTATATGAAGCATGTAGAGTAGTCAAATTAATAGAGACAGACAGTAGAAGGGTGGGTGCCAGGGGCTGGAGGAAGAAAGGAATAGGAAGTTGTTGTTTAATGGGTACAGAGTTTCAGTTTGGGAAGATCAAAAAGTTCTGGAGATGATGATGATGGTTGCACAACAATGTGAATCTACTTAATGCCACAGAACTGTACATGCACAAATGAAGATGGTAAAGTTGTATTACGTACATTTGCCACAACAAAAAAACATAAAAAGAAAAAAACATTTTACGGTACTTTCAGTTCTGATAGGCAATTATCAAAAGCAATTTTAACTTTTCTTTTAATTACTTGTATCTGTAACTTTAACTTTTCCTTTCTATAAATCACTCTCCAGATAATGCCATTTTGAACCTTAACTATATGTGATGAAAGTACAATTGTTATTGTTTGGCAGTTCAAGAATAATTTTGATGTAATGATTAGTTTACTGTCAATGTAATATCATTGTACTTCCTATGAACACCCACAATTATTTTTCAACTGTTACAGATTTGAACTCTTGCTTAAAAGATAAATTTTTTAAGAAAAATATTAAGAATACATTTCTTTCCTCTCATAAAAAAAGTAGCTTACAGATAAACAAACCACTTATGATTACAAGTAGTCACATGCATACATTTTGGACCAATTAAAGAAAAAAATTACAGTACAAAATTACCTTGATTGCCCTTCAGCCATAGTAGACATGTGGGAAAGCCCTTAGATTTACATCAGAAAGGGAAACCCCAGGTATGGGTGAGCACATCTAGGGAATACTGGTTGGACTTTGGGTCTCGGGTTCTACCATGGAGTATATTTAGGTTGATACTTTCCTAGGAAAAGCCTCCAAACATTCTTTATCTCTCCCTAGGAGAAAAAAGTTCCACTAGAGCCACTGCCCAGTCAGAAAAGCAACTGAATTTAGGTGTAATCATGTGGTTCCAATGCCAACAGATGTATTGCATAAATGGAAAAATAGTTCAATTAATAACAGGTACCATACAACACAAGAAACTATCTCTTGGTAGCTATTTAGGCATCTGAACTAGGTGCCAAGATACTTCAAGTATTTTTGATAGCATTTTGAATGAGAACCCTTATTGATTTTAATGAAAACTAAAGTCTGATAATCACTGCACCCAATTATTTAGATTTAACGTATTATGTATTTATTATAGTAATACATATTTATGAAACAAATGAATTGTATAATATATTAACAAACATTATTTTTATCCACTAAAACTCTTCAGTTATATGTGCAATTATATAATAAACATTATAATCATAAACATTTTTAGCACATTCCATAGTTTTCAAACTGTAAGCCAACTCACAAATTTATTTATTTGTTTTTTGATACAGAGTCTCGCTTTGTTGCCCAGGCTAGAGTGAGTGCCATGGTGTCAGCCTAGCTCACAGCAACCTCAAACTCCTGGGCTCAAGCAATCCTCCTGCCTCAGCCTCCCGAGTAGCTGAGACTACAGGCATGCACCACCATGTCCGGCTAATTTTTTCTATATATATTAGCTGGCCAATTAATTTCTTTCTATTTATGGTAGAGACAGGGTCTTGCTCTTGCTCAGGCTGACCTCGAGTCATCCACCCGCCTCGGCCTCCCAGAGTGCTAGGATTACAAGCGTGAGCCACTGCGCCTGGCCACAAATTTATTTTAACTCCCTATATTAATAAGGCACTCTGCTAGGCCAAGCTGCACCTAAAATTTGTGGTTCTCAGAGAAAGTTATAAAGTAAGCAAGCAGAGAAATGATATATGTCTGTCCTCCCACCTTTATTAGTAAAGAATGAGCTGTTTTCTAGCTTGTCCCCCTTCTTTTCTCCTCACCGTGTTTCTCTTCCATCTGAGGCTACATACATTAGGCATGTGGATATTTAGCCTATGCTTCTAAACTCCATCCTCCATTCACCTACCTCCTCTGCAAACAGCCACCTCTTGGTTAATCTTCACACCTAAGAGAGCACATTCCAGCAACGTGTACCCTCGAACTAAGAAAGAGGCACATACATGTCTTAGAAGCTCAAGTATGGTTTAGAACAAGTTGGGAGGGACCTCAGTTCCTAGTGGATCTCTTACCCCAGTTGGTAGAGGACCAAAGCAGGCCCTCAAAATGACATCTTATATTTTCCTGGTTAGAGCTGGAACCCATACTACTAAGTGAAGTATCCCAAGAATCGAAAAACAAGCACCACATATACTCACCAGCAAATTCATATTAACTGAGCAGCACCTAAGTGGACACATAGGTACTACAGTAATAGGGTATTGGGCAGGTGGGAGGGGGGAGGGGGGCGGGTATATACATACATAATGAGTGAGATGTGCACCATCTGGGGGATGGCCATGCTGGAGACTCAGACTTGTGGGGGGAGGGGGGAAATGGGCATTTATTGAAACCTTAAAATCTGTACCCCCATAATATGCTGAAATAAAAAATAAATAAATAAATAAAATAAAGGGTTTTAAGCAGAGGAAAAAAAAAGTACAGGAACAAAGGCAGGATCTCTTCTTATCCCATTCTAACAACAGTATTATTGTTAGGCTGCTAGGTATGAGGGAGAATGTAAGGAAAGCAGCAGCAGCAACGACAACAACAAAGATTCCAGCTCTCACATAGCTTGCAATTTATTAATAATTGATGGAATACGTTTCTTATAAGAATGAGCACTACTCTCAGATACCTGTTACAGGGGACTTATAAGGAAAAACTTAAGGCAACCTTTTTCAACATATAGAAGCAGGTTTTCCTTTTAGACAAGCAGCTTCTTTTTGGAAACTTCCCTGGCGCCCACACCCCTTCATTGCATCACCAGCAATCCGGCAGTCAGGTTCATTCTTGTCAGAGCTTCCAAAGCCCCCTGTGCATGGTTCCATCCTAGGTCATCATCTGACATCAATGCCATGCGTTTCTGCCTGTTACTTTCACATCAAAGGAGTAAGGGGCAGGATGAGACCTTCTTTGTGGTTGTATACCAGTGCCTGACAGAGAATAAATGAATAAACTTTATCTTTTATTAGCCTCAGTAGGGATCGATCAGTGGCTGCCAATAATTCCTGTTCTGAAAGTCTCCCAGTAAATCACTATTTTCTCATCTTTGAAAAAAAAATGAATCCCAGTTACTTGAACTTTTTCTTACATTGTTTATTTTTCAACTCTTCCATCACTTTTGCAAGCACTGAACTTTATGGTTTCTCAGAGCAAGTTTCAGTGACAAGGAATATATTTAATATTACCATTACATGAGCATATTTACATGCACCTGCAGGAAGTGTCTGATACTATCTCTGAAGATTAAATAACAGTGCCTCTTCTCTCTTGAATCTAGGTCACACCCACTGATACATTGCAGTCAATATCCAGAGTTTCACCATTTGGGAAGGCACTTAACATTCTTTCTGTTGCTGCTTGCCTTCTTCTTTATTCCTTCTCCATTAATGCATCTGAAACAAGGCCAGGATGACTCTTTTCAATGGTGTCTCAGGATATACAGAAAAAAAAAAATTGAAGGGCAATTATTTTAGAGAAATAAATAAGACAATCTACTCATCCAATTAAAGAATAAATCTCTATTTTAGCATCTTCTTACTCAAGTACTAACCAGGCCCAATCCTGTTTAGCTTCTGAGATCAGACAAAATCAGGTGCATTCAGGGTGGTATGGTCATAGGCTATTCTAGCATTTTCTAAAGAACATTTTTTGAAACACCACATCCAGGAGACATTGTTAGTACTTTAAAGGTGGAGAAGGAGTATGATTAATCACCTTTGCAGCCATTGATCTGACTTAGGGGTTTATTAGAGCTCTTCAAATGCTAATGTATGTTTTAAGCCTGAAAGTGGGCAGGACTGTAGGTTTCAGAATTTCCCAAGCTTGTCCCATAGGGGGATTTTTTTAATGAAATGCCCCCATGGAATAGGGTTGTACTCAACATGCTTATACTCAAATGCTTCTGTATTCAACAACAGAAATACTTGAAAGATATACAGTGTACTTATCACCTACATCAGGAGTCATTAAACTTTTTCTGTAAAGGGCCAGTTAGTAAATATTTCAGGCTCTACAAGCCATATCATATACAGTATCTGTTGCAATTACTCAACTTAGAATCTGTGGTGCAAATGCAGACAGAGACAAGGTAAGCAAATTGAGAATGACTATGTTCTAATAAAATCCTATTTTCATAAACAGGTAGTGGGTGGGATTTGGCCCACAAGCCATAGTTTGCCAACCGCTGAACTATATTATAGCCAAATAAGAAAGAAAGAGAGGAGCGGGAGGTAGGGAAAGACAAGGGAAAACTCAAAGAAAAAGAGACAAATATACAGACACAAAGGGAGAAATATGTGTTTTAAAAGATAGAGAAGAAACAAAGTGTCATAGAATGATATACTCATGGAATGAGTATGGCTATGTGTGTGCACATGTGCACATGCCTGCACACACACAAGGCATATAGCCAGTGAACAAGTGAAGAGCAGTAGAAAATATAAGTAAAAGCAAGGGTCAACATACTGATCTTATCATGTAGATATATTTTATTTTTTTATATACAGACATATGGAAAATATTGCCGCAAATTATTTAAAATATTTTAACCAATTTATGACATTTACTAGCTAAATCATTGAAGTCTTCTACTTGCCTCATTTTAATATTTAAAAACTATTCAATTTCCTAAAAAGTAGATGTTGCATTTTATAAGAAAAACCTATATATATATATATATATATATATATATATATTTTTTTTTTTTTTTTTTGAGACAGTCTCACTCTGTTGCCCAGCCAGAGTGCCATGGCGTCAGCCTAGCTCACAGCAACCTCAGACTCCTGGGCTCGAACACTCCTTCTGCCTCAGCCTCCCAAGTAGCTGGGACTACAGGCATGTGCCACTATGCTCGGCTAATTTTTTCTATATATTTTTAGTTGGCCAATTCTTTCTATTTTTTTTTTAGTAGAGACAGGGTTTCGCTCTTGCTCAGGCTGGTTTCGAACTCCTGACCTTGAGTGATCCACCCGCCTCGGGCTTCCAGAGTGCTAGGATTACAGATGTGAGCCACCTCGCCCAGCCAAAAACCTATATTTTTAAATAATATATGTTTCTTATCTCCTATAAGACTTTTGCCATCAAAAACTTGAGATGCCATTTTGAAAATTCAAAATGTGGTTCTAATAGATATTATCTTGGGGACTTGGTCAAATTAAACAGAAGGCTAGATTGAGCCTGAGGACCAGAGCATCGCTACCCGTGACCTAAATATCTTAGAGGACCCCATTTCCTCTCTTGAATCAGCGAAAGAATTACCGAAAAACCACATCCTGATTGAGGAAAACCTTGTTGAAACTGGGATGCTTTCAATAATGTTATGAACTTCAGTCGTCGGTTGCTTTACATTGGTTGGCTCTCTGCTATCAGCCACAGACAAGGTTTTCAAGGACATCCAGATTGTGAAAAACTTCAGAAAATTTATCCTTGACATTTCAATGGGGGGAGCAAAATATATTTACTAATGTGAAAGCCTATTACACGTTGCATTTTACCTTGAGAAAGTGTTGATTCTTTCTGATATGTGGATAGTTGGAAAGTTACATTTGACAGTAAATATTATATTTTAAGTTAGCCCATTACTGGAAAAAAGTACTTTTCTTTAACTGTGGAAGGCGTGTACTGCCTTTCTACAGGGCTCTGCTAAGGGCAGCTATGAGTTGGCAAAGCACCTCCATTAAGTGTATAGACACTTGCTTCCCCTTCAGCTTCACTCTTACAATATTTCAGCTTTCAGCTTCACTCTTACATGTCTGATCATTTTGCTATGTCCAGTGTCCAAATACCAGTTTCATTTCCTATAGGTTGGATAGATGAAATTTTGAGTCCTGAGACAAGGGGAAAATCTCACCATAGGCAAGAAAAATGTACAGAATAAATTGAAAGTCTAACTCCTAGACCTGGGCCCATCTTAATATTTAGTCAGTGATGTTAAATCCATTGCTGTGACTCCAAGTTGTCAAAGTGGAAAGAAGCTTTACGAATCATCTAATCCAAATGCCTCCTTTTACACAGAAGGAGGGAAGGACTTGTACAAGGTCCTATGATTAATTTGTAGAAGAGGAAAAACCCAAATCTTATGGCACCAGGATCCTTTCCACTCTGCTGTAACACAGATCCCATATTTTCTATTTTTTTTTAAGTTTCAAAATAATAAGGGAGTACAAATGTTTTAGGTTACATGAATCTCATTTGTTTCTTTTCTTTTCTCTATCTCTTTTTTTTTTTTTTTTTGAGACAGAGTCTCACTCTGTTGCCTGGCCTACAAAGCCGTGGGATCAGCCTAGCTCACAGCAACCTCAAACTCCTGGGCTCAAGCAATCCTCCTGCCTCAGCCTCCTGAGTAGCTGGGACTACAGGCATGTACCACCATGCCTGGCTAATTTTTTCTATATATATATATTTTTTAATTGGCCAATTAATTTCTTTCTATTTTTAGTAGAGATGGGGTCTTGCTCAGGCTGGTTTCAAACTCCTGACCTTGAGCAATCTGCCCGCCTCAGCCTCCCAGAGTGCTAGGATTACACACGGGTGAGCCACCATGCCCAGCCATCATTTGTAATGCTTAAGTCCTGGCTATAGGTGTGCCTGTCACCCATATTTTCATATTCTCTATTTTCCATATTCTTCCTTCCACAGTTAAAGCCATCCATTTATTTAGAAAGCATTTACTGAACTCTTAAGATGGGGCAAACATCTCTCAAAGTTAGGGCTATGAGGGTATATATGATGGATGAGGAGTCACGATCTTGAAAAAGACAGTCACAAAACTAATGTGATAATCTTTATAAAACAGGATGTGCCAGGTGTTGTGGGAACATAAATGAAAGGGTAACCCACTTTCGCTGGATTCATGAGTGATGGAAGTTTCTTTACACTGACTCAATTTAGCCATAAAGGATGACTCATGTTCTCTAGTTTACTAGTGCCTGAATAACTGGTATGCACTCTCTATACTTTGTAATCTTCATGCACTTAAGCTATATTTATTGCATATGCACAGTGTATACACAAAGTGATGGAATATAAGACACAGACTTTGCATAATCTTTACTTTAAATAGCTTACAATCTGAAAAGAAGATAGACTTCAATATACCTTAACACAGCCTGTAAGAAACGTATCAAATAAATTAGGGCATGAAGGAGAAGAGAATGTGGGTTGAAATTAAGAAAGGTTATAAATAAGAATCTTTCCTGTAAAAGTGAAGACAGTAGCAATTCCCTGAATTAAAGAAATATAACAAGTAGTTTTTATCATGAATGTAAATATATTATTTAAAGAAAATTTGAAATTGGCATAATTGAATTAAAAAAACTCTCTGTAGCCCTACCATCTAGAGATAAGTATTAATATTTTGGTATCCAGTTGTTTTCACTGATTTTTCTTAGGTACACACAAACACAAATTATTTTTTAGAAAAATTTGGTTCATATTTTAGATACTTTTTGGTAATCCAAAGATTACACTTGATAATATATTGCAAACATTTTTACTCCATTTAATCCTCTTCTAAAATGTGATTTCATAGTATGGCATATTATGTAAATAATTTATTTAAATTATTATATTAAATTCATTCCGTACATTAGTCATTAACCACTTTGGTATGAGCGTCGGCTATGGTCGATAGCCACAGATGAAGGTGCACAACTTTAGCCGACAGACATGATATGACTTTTCTAATTTTTCATTTATCAAAATAAAGTTGTGAACATTTAAAAATAACGTAATGAAAACATATATGTATATGTTACCTATTCTGATTTACATTACAAGTAAAGCTGCCTGTAAAGTAAAACAAGCCTTCAGTGCTTTCAAGCTTCCCTCATCACACAAGAGCAAAACGGATTCGTCGTCAATGCACAGCACAAACTATCGCGCGGACTGTGAGTGCCGGCTGTGGGCAAGGGTTCGCAGCCGGTGAGCACCATACCGAAGTGGTTAAAGCTGTTCCAAGCATTTTGCTATTAAAATTTAGCACCATAATGTATATATTCCACAATTAAATCTTGTTTTGAATCTTTGATTCTTTCAAATTCCTGGAATTTGAGTCATTAGGTCACAATTTAAGCTTTTGATACACACAGACCAATTGCCTTCCAGAAAACTATACTTGCTTTAATCCCATAGATGATTCACCCTAGGCAAAATAGTTATCACTTTTTAAAAAGCCTTTCAGAGGCACAAATGAGTTGTTATTATTACAATTTGTTTTCCTTTGGTTTATAGTTGTGTTAAATAATATATGGTTATTATCTACTTGTATTTTTTCCATTGTGAATTGTTTATTCATATCCTAGAACCAATAACCAATTTTTATGTAAGTAGTACTTGTTTTCTTTTTTCTTTCTTTCTTTTTTAAAACATGCATACTTTGAGGTATTTGAAATTGTTACAAATATTTTTGTCTACCTTCCTGTTAAATTTGTTTTTTACTTTAGTGGGATTGCCTCGATGTTCAATATTTAACCTGCTATTGGCTCCTGGTTTGAGACACACACATTTTATCATACTGTGGAAATATCTTCCTATTCCTGATTTACAAATAATCATTGTTAAAATAGATGTTGAATTTAATAACATGTTGTTTTCTTTGGGCATCTAATGACTTGATAATCATCAGTCCTCCACTGACTGATTGGTATGATGAATTATATTCTATTTTGTCTGACTCTATGGCTTATTTTGTTTATGTTTGCATGAGAGAGAGACTTATCAATTCCTTTAAGCTTTCTGGCTTTATTGTTTTCCTTGTTATTCCACAGAAAACATAGTTGTATTTGTTTATCTAATATAGTTTTTCAATAAAGGAAAGTTTGATATTACCTTTCTCTTCTTGTTTCATACATTATGACTTTCATGCTTTCTTGTATTAAATTTTACAAAGTGTGGCAGATTTCCTAATTTTTTGTTCACCTCCCAAAAGAGGATTATAGATCCCCACCCATTGCCATGTGATTTTCAGAATGCCCTGTGAGAAGTGTATATGCCCCTTTACCATTGATGTAAGATGTGAATACATAGCTTTATTTGGCCAATATAATGCCAATGGACTGGTTGTACATCACAATTGAGCAGAAGCAGGGGGAAAAAAGCTTTTTCTGTGTTTTAGCTCCTTCTTTTTCCCTCTGAAATTAGGAATACCTATTCCATATAGGGGTTGATCTTTCAGAAGTGATCTGGAATGAAGAAAATACATGGAACAGATAGCCTCAGCCACCACAGCCCAAATGTAAAATTAGTAAAAGTAAATATTTGTTGTTGTAAGACACTGAAAATAGGGGTTGATATTTACTACAACATAACCTATGGAAAGCTGAAAACACCAAGAACCTGTCTTTTTAAAAAAATTTGTTTGAGTAGGCAGTTTTTCCAGAGGCTTCTAATTTAGCTAGAGAATTAAACTAAGTACTTATTATATTATTTTCTGGCTCATTCACAGACCAGTCTAATGGAGCAGAGCTATTTAAACAACAATTCAAGGTTTATTTTATTTGTTATGGATAATGGACAAGGAAGAAACTGACCCAAAGAGCCCACCCTTCCAACCCCATCTCTGAATAGAGTACTTTCAACATCCAATGTGCTTCTTTGAGATACATATAATATAAAAGGGATGTGTTAGTTGTGCATCTCAAACCATGATTTATCTGCTGCTGCCAATTTCTCAGTTGCTTATATTTAACAAGAACAACATTGGTGTCAAGTTCTGAATGAAAGCATCAGACAAAAATATATGAGCTGAACTACAGTAGTACAAAGGTTTTTACATTCAGAAGGAGAAGGTTTTTTTGTCTTATTGCCTTATTTATTCACAAAACATGCTGTGATAAGTGGTATCACAATTATCACTGGCTCTATTATTCTAGTCTACATAGGGAATCAAAGTTTATACATAAAGATAAAACCTTTTTGGGCTGGGCACAGTGGCTCAGACCTATTATCTTAGCACTTTGGGAGGCCAAGGCAGGAAGATCACCTGATGTCAGGAGTTCAAGACCAGCCTGAGCAACATAGTGAGACTGCATCTCTACGAAAAATATAAAAATTAGCTGGGCATGGTGGTGCATGCCTGTATTCCAGCTGCTCAGGAGGCTGAGGTAGGAGGATCACTTGAGGCCAGGAGTTTGAGGTTGCTGTGAGCTATGATTGTGCCACTGCCCTCATGTCCAGGCACCAAAGTGATGCCCTGTCTCCAAAAAAACAAACAACAAACAAACAGAAAAAGAGATAAAGCCTTTTTATTCCAGATGTCACCAACCAATATGTTTTTTTTTATTCCAGTACACATGTAACAGTGTTTTCTAAACCAAAACATAATATCCAAAATTATTTTGATCTCTTTTCCAAGGTGAGAAAATCATATATTTTAGAATATTTCCTAAAAACACTTATCTAAATTCCAAGTCTTTAAATGTAAGAACTGAATCTGTAAAGATTATACAAGAATTGTGCTGCTATAAACATTCGAATGCATGTGTCTTTTTCATAAAGTGACTTTTGATCTTCATGAGTGGATTAATAAAATGTGGTATATGTATACCATGGAATACTACTCAGCTTTAAGAAACAATGGTGATATAGCACTTCTTGTATACTCCTGGATACAGCTGGAATCCATTCTACTAAGTGAAGTATCTCAAGAATGGAAAAACCAGCACCACATGTACTCACCAGCAAATTGGTATTAATGGATCAACACCTAAGTGGACATATAGAAGTAACATTTATCGAGTGTCGGGAGGGTGGGGGGGGAGGAGGGGATGGGTATATACAACCACAACGAGTAAGATATGCAACGTTTGGGGGAGGGACACACTTGAAGCTCTTACACGAGGGGGGAGGGGGGCATGGGCAATATATGTAACCTTAACACTTGTACCCCCATAATATGCTAAAATAAATATACAAAAATAAATAAATAAATAAAGATAAAAAAAAGATTATACAAGAAGACCTAGGAAAAACTCTCCTGGACATTGGCCTAGGCAAAGAATTCATGACTAGGACTTCAAAAGCAAATGCAACAAAAACAAAAACAGACAAATGAGCTAACCTAAAATGTTTCTGCACAGCCAAAGAAATAATCAATGGAGTGACCAGACAACCTACAGAATGGGAGAAAATATTCACAAACTATGCATCTGACAAAGGACTAATATCCAGAATCTACAAGGAACTCAAACAACTGAACAAAAATGAAAACAATAACTTCATTAAAAAGTGGTAAAGCACATGAACAGATATTTTCAAAAGAAGACATACAAATGGCCAACAAGCATATGAAAAAATATTCAACATCACTAATTATCAGAGAAATGAAAATTAAAGCCACAATGAGATACTATATTACACCAGTCAGAATGGCTATTATTAAAAAGTCAAAATTTAACAGATCTTGGCAAGGATGCAGAGAAAAGGGAACACATATACACTCTTGGTGGGAACGTAATTTCTATGGAAAATAGTATGGAGATTTCTCAAAGAACTAAAAATAGAACTACCATTTGATCAAGCAATATCACTCCCAAGGTATATACTCAAAGGAAAATAAATCATTATATCAAAAAGATACCGGCACTCATATATTTATCACAGTAGTATTCACAATAGCAAAGATATGGACTCAACCTAAGTGTTCTTCAATCGATGACTGAAAAAGAAAATGTGGTGTGTGCGTATCTCCCATGGAATACTACTCAGCCATAAAAAAGAATGAAATCATGCCTTTCAGCAATGGATGGAATTGGAGGCCACTATCCTCAGTGAAATAACTCAGAAACAGAAAGTCAAATACTGCATGTTCTCACTTATAAGTGAGAGCTAGTAATGTACACATGGACATAGAGAATGGAATAATAGTGGAGATTCAGAAGGGTGAGAGGGTGGGAGGGGGTGAGGGATGAGATATTACTTAGTGAGTACAACATACACTACTCAGGTGATGGTTACACTACAGCCCAGAATTCACCACTATGCACTATATCAGTGTAACAAAACTGCACTTGTACCCCTTAAATCTATAAAAATAAATTTAAAAAATTCCAAGTCTTTTCTTTCCTGGGAAAAGGTTTATCTTATTAAATCTTTTGTTACTATTTTTATTCCATATTTCTTTTTAGCTGATCTTCAGATATACGATTATCTTTACTGATGGATCTTTGGTCTCCACATTTATAATTTTTCTTAATTTTTATTTCTTTATATTTTGTCTCAACCTAATGTAGAAAACTCCTTGAGTTTTCTTTCATCTTAATGGTTTTGCAGTGTCAATTTTTCTCATTACTGTTTGCAAAACAGGTTTTTAATATGCTACATAATTTTTATTTCTTTACTAAGATTTCTATCTAATATTCTTTTTTTTTCTATCTAATATTCTTTTAATTTCTCTTTCTTTCCTCTCTTTCTCATCATATTTTATTTCATTATTATTATTTTGAGACAGAGTCTCAATCTGCTGCCCAGGCTAGAGTGCAGTGGCCTCATCATAGCTCACTGCAACCTCAAACTCCTGCCCTCAAGCTATCTTTCCACCTCAGCCTCCCAGAGTGCTAGAATTATAGGAATGAGCCACCATATCCAGCCTTTTATCATACTTTATATCATATCTCATATTTCTTTTTTTTGTTTGTTTGTTTTTTGTTTTTTTGTTTTTTGAGACAGAGTCTCGCTTTGTTGTCCAGGCTAGAGTGAGTGCCTTGGCGTTAGCCTAGCTCACAGCAACCTCAAACTCCTGGGCTCGAGCGATGCTCCTGCCTCAGCCTCCCGAGTAGCTGGGACTACAGGCATGCGCCACCATGCCCAGCTAATTTTATATATATATATCAGTTGGCCAATTAATTTCTTTCTATTTATAGTAGAGACGGGGTCTTGCTCTTGCTCAGGCTGGTTTTGAACTCCTGACCTTGAGCAATCTGCCCGTCTCGGCCTCCCAAGAGCTAGGATTACAGGCGTGAGCCACCGCGCCCGGCCTCATATTTCTTATAGTCACATTTTCTTAAACAGTTTTGTGAATGCATGTTATCTGCTATTTCTGTTTTTGTTTTTTTTTTTAAATCAATGCTTTCAAAATTATGCTCTTCCATTTCGTCTTCTCTAGTGTTCTCTTGTATGTAATCTCTTTCCATTAGCTCGGTGTTTGACTTTTACTGATCACTCTTTGTGCAATCCCAGTTTACTCTTCCTGGCCTGCTGTGAGGATTCCTCCTGCATCACAACTTTGATCTCTGGAGGCCATTTAATTCCTCTGGATGCAATCAGGACCCAAGTGCATTAGAAGAAAGACAGATGATTGATATTTATATAATCCATTCAATGATTTGGAAGCCAGAGAGAAGTAGAAAGAAAATGAAAACTGTGAGGAATGTTGACCCTGTACAGATTCTTCTCTGTGTGGGATGATGTTATGAGAGCTTCTACTAGCTTTTTATAGAAAATGTTCCCACTCCTATGCCCAATAACTGTTGTAGTCACCCATAGCCCCTTTTCTGATGTTACCCTCACTGAGTGACTTGCATAATTTGACCTTGAACATTTTGACTGCTATTGAACTCAGTATCAAAAAGTGTTCACAGAATTTATCTTCCCTCCAAACTTAACCCTTGAATAAGGAGCTGTTTGTGAATTTCTGCCAGATTTCATCTATAATACTTCTGTCAGTACTCAACTTCGCTCCTAGGAAAATTTATTTATTTTGAACAAATATTTTGTAACTTCTTTTCATGTGGTCTCATTGCACTGATTCAGCATAAATTTGTCAATGTTTGGCATGTGTGTGCATTACTTCCCTAGTTGCCAGCCTTAGTATAGCAGAGAAAGGAAAAAAAAACATTATCATATTAAAATATTTCCCTTTACCCCCAGTGTTTCACCCCAAATCCACCTAAAATTTCCAAAAGAATGGAGAGAGTGATGGTTTTCTGTGTGGTACACGAAGGCTTTTCGTTGATGAAGAATTTACTTTCGTCTTTGGAATCAAGATCCCATTGTTCAGCAATTTTTATAAGTTTGCCTGGCTTTATTTTCAGCTCTCATTTCAACATCTTCCACTAAATTTGTTAAATTTACCATGACACCATGCTCTTCTTCAATTTCAGGAGTTAAATTTACCTTTATCTTCTCAATAAACATAGAAATTACCAGATGGAAACCCATCCACTTTCCTGTCTCCAAACCTACAAATGTACCTGCATCCTCACTTTTTCATTCTCCCTTCTCATTGTAATAGAAATGGTGTCCATTTCCCTGTACTAACATTAGTCTCTTAACCTGTGTAAAACCCTACCTAACCCATTCCCACAAATGACTTAAAGTTTATTTATCCCACAAGCCATCTTTGAAATATTCCTTTTCCTCATTCCTCATATTTAGTCCAATTCTTTGTTTTCTCAATCTCTGCTGCTATTAGCCTACATGAAACAACCATCTCCTATAGGCTGAACAACTGCAATTGTCTCAGAATGATGTATAATACCCTAATTCACTTTTATAATCTCCAATTCTTTATCATATTATACACAGAGTGGTCTTTCAGAAATGCAGATTCGATCATGTTTACCCGCCATTAAAACATTTCTAGGCTTCCTATAAAAGAAAGCAAAATCATTAACATGTGTCTACCACCTCTCCAATGTAATCCCTTACCCTACCTTTTTCCTCATAATCGAAGCCCTTTGTGCATCCATTCCTTGTGTGTGGAATGTCCTTTCCTTCTCTCTTCACCTCATCAATTATTACTCACCCTTCAGATTTCACCTATACTATCATTCCCTCAGGGAAGATTTCCTGACTTCCTGACTCATGTGGCCTGTTCCATATTGGAATGAAAGTTCCAGGAAGGTAGAGAAAAATATTTTTAAATTACAATTTTATCCCCAGAACCTAGTATAATATAAGGAACAAAATATGTCTCAATAAATATCTGCTTACTAATGAGGACTGAATATAGGAAGAGGAATCTACAATGGAAGATGAGAAAAAACAAACATGGAAATTGAGAGAAACTCACTAATGTCTTTGGCTTCAGAAGCCAGTGGGAGAAGGACATTTCACAAAGGAAAGAAGTTAACAAATCCAGTGCTGTAGGTAACTGATGAGTTTAAAGATAGTAGTTTCAATGGGGTGATGTGGGAACAATCTGAACTATAGTTGGTTGAGGAGTTAAATGGAGAAGGGGAGATAGTGCATATACACAGACCTTTAAGCATGTTTGTTTCTGTAGGAAAGAAGAAAAATAGGGTGGTATGTGTAGCAACATGTGGGTTAAAAGAAAAGCCTTTTATTTTACTATGGGAGGAAGATGCCTATGTTTAAATATTGATAGAAAAGAGGCAGTAGAGAGAAAGATTGAAGATACAGAATTAAAATAATCTGTACAATAGAGTGAATATTATTTTTGTTAAGTGAAATGAGGCAGAATCATCTGAAATGTGTTTTACTTCCAGCTACCCACGATAGAACTTTAAAATCAAGAAAAACAATTCCTAATGCAGATTAAAGTATGAGAATGAAAATAAAGCAATTACAAAAACTATTAACAATAACATAGTATGATCCATGACCCCTCGTGACACCTTCTCCCTGACATGGGATACCACTGTAGAATTAGGAATCATGGAAAATCTAAGTTTTGAGATCTTTGAAACTGAAATAAAAGCTGAACACCAGTGTTTCATATTTACAAATTATCTTAATAGATCTAATTTGTAAATAATGCTAATTTTTCCCTGTTGGAAATTTCTGAAGCATATTACTGTTTGTTGTTGTTGTTTTCATTCTAGTTTACACATTGATTACTGTTGAGTAGCAGGATAATGATAGAGAGAAGAGGACTGAAAGTCAGGAGGGCTCAATGACAGCTCTAGCTCTGCTGCTAATTAACTGTAGGATTTTATCCAAGCTGTTTCATCTTTCCTGCCTTACTTTCCTCATCTACGAAAATAAGGATAATAATGTCCTGCTGTACTTTTCTCACAGGGCATATATCATGAGGATCAAACGTGTTCATGCATGTGAAAGCCCTTTTACTCATAAAAAGCACTATACCAAGCAGTTGGACGAGAAGACACGAACCCTCTATGCAAAATGTTGCTCCATCCCTTTCCAGGCATGTAGTTTGAGCAGCCTCCTTAATATTTCTATTACTCAGTCCCTTCACCTGGGTAAGGGAGGTAATATTCCCTGTCTCCTGTAATTTTTATTAAGATTAAATGAGTTGTGAATGAAAGGAGAGAGTATACCTGTTACCTGTGCCTTGATTTGACATTTATTCTGCCTATGAGTTTTTTTTTTTTTTTATTTTCAACCTAGGGGGTGGTGACTTAATGGTAAATACTTAAATGGCTTAACATTAGACAGGATGCAGACTCTAATGTCTCAAAGTCCTTTACAGCTTTGCTCTTTGACAGGTTGTCCCCAAGCCAGCAGCAGCATTGCTTGGGAGCTTATTAGGAATGCAGAATCTCAGGCCCCAATCCAGACTTATGGAATCAGAATATTCATTTTAACAAGATCCCCAGGTGATGTGCAAGCAATTAATTTTGAAAATCAAGGTTTAACAAGCCACCCAGTCGTTAGAAGTGGGTTCAAAGAAAACAATGTACATATATACTGTAACCTCTGATGCCGTTTCCTTCTGTTCATTTTACTTTATCTTCAGTCCCTCAACTATATTTTGCTATGAAAATGAAATGAACCAAAGAAGAGAAAAATGAAGTGTGAAGTTGAACAAGCTTCAAATGTGTTTGGGAAGTGCTTTTATACCAGGGCAAGAATTCGGCCCTGAGCTGCCATGTGCCTTTGTATTGTCACTCATTAGATTTCTCTGCCTTGAATAACACTGTCAAAGTTGGGGCCTTCTTATCCTCCCTGCCCATCTGTTCTTTAACTTGCCACCACCATCAAAGGCACTATCAAAATGCACTGTGCTAAGGAGAGTGTCCAAGTTACTGCTCATTAACAACCAAGGAGACTGTGACTCTACAGATTCTTCTGGTGGTGTCTCAGAGGTGAATGTGTGTAAAATGTAGAAAATATTTAAGCAATACATTTATAACTTTTTAATAGACATTTAGAGGTATGCCATATTTTTAAAAGTATTCAGTTAGAGAATAAAGTTGAGTCAGTTTCAATAAATTTTAATAACAAACCACACAGCCTGAGTCTACTATGGGTGAAAGTTTTGTCGTTTTGCTTTGTTTTTTACTTTGTTAAGTGATCTATTTGAAGACTGGGGAAGCGTGTTACTGTAGACACGAGTGATATTTCAGCAATGCAGTAAGTTTGCACATTGCCGATGAAGGTAAGCTAAGTCCACCTTACTTCAGCCCAAGATCTATAGCCTTTTCCTAAATATCAAGAGAGTCATCTTGTCAGTGCTCTGAAGGAGAGAGATTTACAAGTTTTCCAAAATAGTTTAGCATCTCCTGGGCTGAACAGATATGGCATGAGAATGAATATATGGGGGAAGTTATCAGGGGAATGTTTCCAGATGAAGCTTGCAATTTTTTTAATTATTCTATTTCTTTCATTAAAAATTCTCCCTTTGAAATGGCAAATGGCCCTTTAAACACAGCATGTAAGATTTTGATTTATGGAAAACCAGATGTTGGTGTAGCTTGATATAAATGTCTTGGTGGGCAGCTGTGATTTTAGCAGCAGTATATATTGCATTTATGTGGAGGGCCTCTCACACAACATTTAAAGATTTGTGTGTCCCTTAGACATACAGGTGAGGGAATTGTTGCTCTTTACTTCATGCTAACAGGCTCAATTTTTCAATTTGTAATTAAATAGCTCATAGTCATCTTGATAGGCTGCTAGAATTGGTGCTATTCAAGCAAACCTTGAGGAAGACATGGCAAATAAAGGCTAAGAAGATGAACACCTAAAAAATCAAGGTGATTAAATAGTCAGACCCACTCAGGCTCTTAGAATACAGTTAGCAGTGATTCTGATCATTTGAAAGAAACACAGATCATTGCTGAATAAAATCAAGGTTAAATAATTGATTCTGCTCTTATGATCTGGCTGAAAAATTTAGAAAAGGAAACGTACAAAAGAATCTTTGCAAAATGGCCAAAAGGCAGGAAACATAATGGAATCTCAAACAAGGAGGCAAGTGTGCCATACATGACGTTAGCTTGGATATTATGTGTTTGTTTCACATCTCAAGTCAGATCGAGGTCTTGTTCTAGATATAGGTATATGGTCTTCACAGGTGTCCAGGATCAAGGTGAAATAAACCCATTGATCATTTTTAAGGTTTTCAATTTGCTAACCTTTTCACTTCTAGCTGTTGGGAGAGCAAAACCTCAATGAATAAGACTCTTTTGTGCTTTACACCCTTGGAAAAGAATAAGAAAATTAAAAGGAAACAAGAAGATATTAAAGACTTTGTTCTTAAAGAAAAGGAAAGAAGGATGGAATGAGGGCAGGAAGGCAGGGAAGCAGGGAGACAGGCAACTTGCATGACCTGATGTGGTTCACTGAAAATTCAGCCGATGCCTTTCAGAGTATCATTTCCAATTAATATCAATTTATGATTAGATAATGGGGGCAGCTATCATGGTAATATGACTTGATTGGAGCTGCACATTGAGATCCTGCCTCAAAGAAGCTCCTTTTCTGGTCATATCTTTCAGAAATTCCCTTTCAACTTTTTTCAAAAAAGGCAACAACAAAAATAATTTCAAATTTTTGTTATAAAAGTAATGCACTGATATCACATTATTTTAAAATATAGCTAAACAAAGCCAAAAAACCCTAGTTTTAACTTCATCAATTAAGGAGAGAACCAACACTGTTAACATTATCCATTAATGTTTTTACAGTATATACATAAGCATTATAAAAAATAATATTTTGGAATGTAATAATTTTCCTTACCAATATGTGGGAAAGGTCATCCTTATCACTGAATATTACTCTATAACTTTATTTTTTAAAAATTGAAAAGTTATCCATTGTGTGAATTTGTAATAATTTTTAGATCTACTTTTATATGGGAATGATTGTTATTTCTAATTTTTTAGTGTTTAGAAACAGTGCTGAGATCAACATTATTGCAGCTCAGTGGTTCACAGCCAGGGTTGATTTTGCCCCCAGGGGAACATCTGACAATATCTGGGGACATTTTGGGTCTCTAGATATTTTGGTCATAACAGGAGGGAGGGAGGAGGTGTCACTGACATCTAGAGAGATGAAAAATACATTTCGCAAAATCATTGAAACCTAAATGAGATCACTGATCATGCTCATGAAATTGAGATAATTTCATTTATAAATCATAATACTGTTCTTAATTTTATCTACTATTATTCAAAGATTTCTTTGTAAAAATTTTAAGCATACAGATGTGATAGCTTTTACAGGTGACATTATTTTGAGCCAAAAAAAAATCACATACAAAGAATCTTCTAAATATTCATTATCAAAATGATCTCTCAAAAATGTATTTTTCCCTCAAAAAACAGTTACTTTCTCACCTATTTTCAATACCTTGCCTTTCCCCTGAAGGGATAGATAAGTGTAATTGATAAATATTGTTTATGTTTGCATTATCTCTTGTTTCCTTAGTCAAGCTTTCCAGCAGTTAGTCAATTTAAGAACCAATTTTCAGTCTCATTGATACCATGTTGTATGAGTGTTTACTGTTTCATCATTTTCTTTTCTTTTTCCTTCTTTTATACTTTCTTTGAGTTTATTTTGCTGTTCTATCTTCTTAGAATGAATATTTACTTCATGAATTTTCTTCTTTTATAATGTACAAATTTAAAACTATACCTTTCCATCTAAATGTCCATTAGCTTCATCTCACTTGTTTTGTTTAAACTGTTTATTATTATTTCCTTTGAAATATATTCTAAATTACAATATCAAAACTTTGAAACTGATTTAAGAAATTATGACACAATATGTGGTCATTTTTTTAAAGTAGTCTAATTTGTATTTGACAAGACAAAGTACTCTGCAGATATTGGGTACAAATGGCATATATATATATCCATTAGATCATGTTTAGTTTGCTAGTCACAGTTAAATCTTCTACATTCTTGGTGATTGTTTTATCAACTTCTGACAATTATATTTTGTAATTTTTCACTGGGATTATACCTTTGTTTATTTTCCCCTCCTGTTGATTTTTGCTTTTTATCTTTTAAATCTATATTACTAAGTATATACAAATTTCTTTTTAGAACTTCATCATGAAAATATTGTTTATTATAATGCTATGATACTTTTTTAGTATGAAATGTCTTTTCTTTTTTTAAAAAAGCCTATTTTATGCAATATTAACACATGTAGACCCTTTTTAAATTTGATATTTGCATGCTAGTTTATTTTTTATTTTATTTTCAAATTTTCTGTAACATTATGAATTTATTAAAAACAGTATATAGTTGGATTTAGTTATTCTTTCAGTCTGATAATCTTTGCCTTTTAAGCAAAGCAGTTAATATATCTAATTTAATGTAAATTTTGATAGACGGGATTAGATATACCTCTATTTTTGCACGTTATAATTTCCCCAACTATTTTTAATTTGTTTCTCTCCTTTCATATCTTCCATGGGTGGTATGTGCATTAACATCTTTATTTTTCCTTATTTTTATACAATCTCACCTGAATATTAGGGTATGTTTCTATTCTGTTTTTACCCTAGAAATTACAATAATGTGCCAAATTTATCAAATTATATTATTAATCAATACTTTTCAATTCTTCCTGGAAAATTTAAGTACTGTAAGACAACTTAGTCCAATTAACCTCCTTCCTAACATATGTTGTTGTTTACCTATATTTTAATTCTCCCTTTTAATCATGAGGCATAGCCACAATTATTATAACTTTATTTAGTCACTGTTCATTTAAATTTATCACTTTTTGCAGTTGTCATTATTTTTGTATATTTGACTTTCTGTCTGAGCTTACATTTTTTTCGCCTTGAAACAACTTTCTTAGAATTTATCTGGGAAATTAGGATCTCCTATTGGTAAATTCTCCCATGTTTGTTTGTTTCATTGTTTTGATCTGAAAATATCTTTATTTTGACTTTATTCCTAACAGTTATTTTCCCTTGTACCATTCTAGGTTAGCAGTTATTTTATTTTAACAAACTGAAAATCTCATTCCACTATCTCTTTCCTCTGTGTCTTCTTTATAGAAGTCATTCTGTCATGTCTTTGAAGGTGTTTTTTCTTTATTGCTCTTAATATGTTTCCCTGTATCCTTAGTGTCCTGTACTTCCACTCTGCTGTGTTTACAGATGCTAGTATTTATCTTGAGAGGGACTCATAAGTCTTCATAAGTCTATAGAGTGATGTCTTCATTCTGTTCTGAAAAGTTTTCAATCTTTATATCTTCAAATATTGCTCCTGCCACATTCTCTTCCTTCTCACTTCTTGACATTGTGATTAAATGTATGTTAAACTTTCACATACAACCTTGCATGTCCCTAACCTCTTTTTCATATTTCATATCTACATAGAAAATCTATACCACAAAGGTATCTACACCTGTATAATTTATTCTGAAATAGCTATAAGTTATTAATTTTCTCTTCAGTCATGTTTGCTGATAATTTGTTCATGATGTTCTTAAACTTGATTATTTTATTTTTCTTTTCTAGAATTTACACTTGATAGTTTTAAAAAATAGAATAGGGTTTTTTTTGTAAAAAAAAAATCTGTTCCCTGTTGATATTTTCAAAATCTTGTTTTCTTTTTTAAATATAATAAGCACAGTGAAGCTTCTGTTTATGGCTAAGGTAATCAAGGCCAATTTATGCTTCCAACTTAAATAACTAAATTACTGGACAACATATATGAAACTATATCTTTCAGTAATTGTACAGCATGAAGCACAACAAAAAGTACAGCGAAAGAAGAGAAATAAGTGAGGCCATCCAAACTCACTGCCTAGAGAGAATTTCAAGGCTACAGTGTAGAGAGGAAGAACCCAAACAGAGCTCACATTATCCATGAGTTGAGGGGACAGATTTAAAAATTCAAGGAGGTTGAGGTGTTTAGAATTTTCAGGGTAGAGTAACACAGAGAAGAATACTGCAAAAAAGAGCACTCCAGAGATCTAAAGAACACTCCCCTTCAGTCTTCATCAGAGTACTGGTGAGCACATGCATAAGAGGAACTACTCAAGGCCAGGGAAAGAGCCATTGGAAGGAAACAGGTGGAACAATCCCCAGAGCTCAAACAGGGCCAGAAATTGTTCATGTGCCCTAGAGAAGAGTGGAAAAACCTCATTATTCCCAGGCATCAGGTAGAGTATTCAAGATACTTTACTAACTTTGTAGTGGAAAAAAATAATCCCAGACTAAATATTGATCTGATTCTAACAAAGCTTTAAAATAAGCCTTAGAAGAATGAGACTGTTTTGAAATAATTTTACTATGCTCCAGAAAAAAATCAAATCTCAACAATAATTTTAGGAATATAAAAAGAATCCAGTTCTGGATTCTTAATCATAATAAAGTAATCATAATATCTGGCATCCAGTAAAAAATTACTAGGCATCAAGGAATCAGAAAAATGTGGTTCATAATGAGGAGAAAAATCAACTAATAGAAACAGAAGCAGAAATGGCACCAATGATAGAATTAGAAGACAAGGACACTAAAATTGTTATGATAACTATAGTCTATATATTTCAGAAGGTAGAAAAAACATTAGCAGTTGAAAAGAGACATGAATATGTTTTTTAATGACCAAACTTGAACAAATAGAGATTTAAAAAATCTGAAATGAAAAATATCCTGGATGGGATTAACAGCAGATTTATATACTCATTGCAGAAGAAAAGATTTGTGATCCTGAAGACATAGCAATAGAAATAATACAAAATTAAACACAGAGAGAAAAAAGAGTGAAAAAATAAGCAAAACACTAGTGAGCTATAGACAACTGCATGCAGCCAAACATGTGTAATTGGAGTCTCCAAAGGAGAGGTAAGGGGGTGGAAGAAATATTTTTTAAAGTAATGGCAAAATTTTTTCCAAATTTAATTTTACAAACTATAAACCACAGATCCAAGAATCTCAATAAACTTCAGGGACAAGAAATATGAAAACACTAAGGAATATCATAATCAAATTGTTTAAAACAAGAAATGAAAATAAAATCTTCAAAGTAGCCAGAAAAAAAAAGATGCATTATGTACAGATGAACAAAGAATGATGTCAGACTTATCATAAAAACAGTACAAGCCAAAAGATAGTGAATCCATGTCCTTAAAATACTGAAAGGAAAAAAAAAAAGGTCACTCATTGTGGGGCTAGGATGAGAGAAATATGCTGACTCTTACCATGAGGGTCCCAGTTCAATATAGAAAAGAATGTCTAATATAATTTCCAACTAAAATGGGCACGATATGATGTGGGGTTTTTTGGTCCTTTTTCCTTATTGAGTCATTAAAAGAAAAGTTTGACAGCCTATATTGATAAATGCCCAGAACAAAGGAAAATGTAGTGTTTTGCTTATCTCTCTGGATACTCATGTTCCCTGAAATTTTTGTCTGGTAATTTTGTATTCTCTTGACAGCACTTTTATGTATTTAGTTTGTTTTCAGTGGCAGGATGGTCTGAATAACCTAGCTTTTCCATATTTCTGACAAAGGAATCAGTAATTTTCACGGTCATTCTCCATTTCATTGTAAAGTATTGTCAAAGTACACAGCTTATATAATTGCACATATTCATCAAATCCAATAAGGCAGAAAGTTGAATACATCATAAATAGGCACAGCAGGGAGGAAGATGGCCAAATAAAAACCTCTAGCAATCATCGCTCCACACAAACACCAAGTTCAACAGTTATCCATGCAAGCAAGCACCTTCAGAATAACCAAAAATCAGGGGAGTAAACATATTGGTTTTAACATTATATCGAGAAAAGAGGCACTGAAGAAGGCAGAAAAGACAGTCTGGCACTGCTTACATCACCCCTCTGCCATCCCCAGGCAGTGCTGCACCAGTACACCAAGGGGAAAGAGAATCTGAGTGTCTGGGTGAAGCAGAGTGAAGTGATTGTGAGACTTTGCATTGAAACTCAGGGCCACTGTGGCACAGGGGAACACAGCACAGGGCAGAATTCTGTTGATGCCCATGGTGGGATTATTTAGATCAGCTCAGCCAGAGAAAACTCCTATGCTCTGAGACCCAAGTTCTGGCTAGCCCTACCACCAGCTGACAAAAAGCAGCCTGGGGCCTGGACTAAATTCATAAGGTAGTCAGGCCACAAAGGCTGCAGTCCTTGGGCAACTCCAGTAGCTGTGTATGCTGGCTCAGAGCCAGGGGACTTGGGGTGCATATGGCCCAATAAACACACCAACAATGGTGGCCAAGCTAGTGCCTATGTCACCCCTCTCCCACAACTACAGGAAGTGCAGCTCTGGAAGTCTTCTTCTATGTGGACAAAGGAAAGGGAAAAAGTTCATAGGACTTTGTTTTGCAACTTAAGTACCAGCTCAGCTGCAATACAATAAAGTACAAAGCAGACTCCTGAAGCCCCTGATTCCAGGCCTTAATTTCTGAACACATTTCTCAACCCACCCTGGGCCAGAAGGAAACATGCTGCCCTGAAGGGAAGGACCCAGTCCTGGCAGGATTCACCACCTGCTGACTGAAGAGCCTTTGGGCTTTAGATAAACAGTTACCATGGGATTTGGATGAGATTGGGCTGGTTTCAAGTGTGATCTGGCACTGGTGACCACAATATAGTGCCCATGTTAATCCTCATCCAACTCCAGCGGCCCAGCAAAGAGAGTGAAGGAAGAGAGTGAGAGACTTTTCCTGGTACTTCAGGGAATTCTCCCATATTTTACCCAAGTTCATCAATGTGGTACCACCAGGAGTCTGCAAGAGTCACAGCATTACTGGGCATGGGGGATCCCCAGTGCTGATACAGCTGGAGTGACCAAGGACTTAGATCAATCACAACACTCAATTCCTTTTGAATATCTGGAAAACCTTCTCAAGAAGGATGAGCTCAGATAAGTCAAGACTGTGAAGATTAAAATAAATACCTAACTCTTCATTGTCCAGACATGAACAAACATACACAAGCTCAATAACACCCAGGAAAACTTGACCTCACCAAACAAACTAAATAAGGTACCAATGACCAATCTGGGAGTGATGGGGGTATGTGAACTTTCAGACAAAGAATTCAAAATAGCTGTCCTAAAGAAGCTCAATGAACTTCAAGACAACACAGAGAAGGAATTCAGAAATCTGTCAGAGAAATTTAATAAAGAGATTGAAATAATAATAAAAAATCAAGCAGAAATTCTGGAGCTGAAGAATTCAATTGAGCAACTGAGAAATGTGTCAGAGTGTATCAGTAGCAGAATTGACCAAGCAGAAGAAAGAATTAGTGAGCTTAAAGAAAGGCTATTTGAAAATACACAGTCAGAAGAAAAAAAAAATAAAGAATAAAGAACAAAAAAGAATAAAGTGCACCTACAAGATCTAGAAAATAGCCACAAAGGGGCAAATCTGAGAGTTATTGGCCTTAAAGAGGAGGCAGAGGGAGAGATTAGGGTAGAAAGTTTATTCAAAGAGAAAATAACAGAGAACTTTCCAAATCTAGAGAAAGATATCAATATTCGAGTATAAGAAGGTCTTAGAACACCAAGCAGATTTAACACCAAGCAAGACTACCTCAAGGCATTTAATAATCACGCTCCCAAAGGCCACAGATAAAGAAAAAGTCTTAAGAGCAGCAAGAAAAAAGACAAGAATAACATATAAAGGAGCCCAAATATGTCTGACAGCAGACTTCTCAGTAGAAACCTTACAGACCGGAGAGTGGCAGGACATATTCAAAGTACTGAATGAAAGAAACCTTAACTCTAGACTATTATATTTTGTAAAAGTATACTTCGAACATGAAGGAGAAATAAAGACTTTCCCAGACAAACAAAAACTGAGTGATTTCATCCACACCAGACCTGTCCTACAAGAAATGCTAAAATTTCTTTAATCTGAAAGAAAGGAAGTTAATGAACAATAGAAAATGATCTGAAGGTATACAATAAACTAGTTGCAGTAAGTACACAAATACAGAATATTCTATTGCTATGATTTTGGTGTATAAACTGCTTATATCTTGAGTAGGAAGACTAAAGGACAAGCATATCAAAAATAACTATAACAACTTTTTGAGAGATAGCATAAAAAGGTATGGGTGGAAACAACAAAAAGTTTAAAAGTGGAGGTAATATTGAGTTAAAGTGTAGAATTTCTGTTAGATTTCTCTTTGCTTGTTTGTTCATAACCAGAGTTGTAATATGTTAAAATAATTGCTTATAAAAAGGTTTTAGCAAGCCTCATTGTAACCTCAAATCAAAAAACCTGTATCATATACACAAAAAATAAAAAACAAGAAATTAAAACACACCACCAGACAAAATCACTTTTAATAAAGATATACAGGAAGGAAGTAATATAGAAAGAAAGAGAGAGCACAAAACAACCATAAATGGAATAATAAACATGGTAATAGTAAGTCCTTACCTATCAATAATAATATGAATGGACTAACTCTCCAGTCAAAAGACATAGAGTGGCTGAAAGGACAAAAAAACAAGAGCCAACTATATGTTGTCTGCAAGAAACACACTTCATCTATAAAGACACACATAGACTGAAAATGAAGGGATGGAAAAATATATTTCAAGTGAACAGAAACCAAAAAAGAGCAGAAATAGCTAGGCTTCTATTAGATAAAATAGATTTCAAGACAAAAACTGTACAAAGAGACAAAGAAGGTCATTATGATAAAGGGGTCAATCCAGCAAGATGATATAACAATTCTAAATACATATGCACCCAATACTGGAGCACCCAGATATATAAAGCAAATATTATCAGATCTAAAGAGAGAGAGAGAGAGAGAGAGAGAGAGAGAGAGAGAGAGAGAGAGAGAGCGAGCCCAATACAATAATTGTTGGAGATCCCAACACCTCACTTTCAGCATTGGACAGATCATAAAGACAGAAAATCAACAAAGAAACATTGGACTTAACCTGCACTATTGAACAAATGGGATCTAATAGATATTTACAGAATGTTTTATTCAATAGGTACAGAATACACGTTATTATCCTCAGCTCATGGATCATTCAAAGATACACCATATGTTAGGCAACAAGACAAGTCTTAAAAAAATTTAAAAACTGAAATCATACCAAGTATTTTCTCTGACTACTTGGAATAGAACTAGAAATCAACACGAAGAGGATTACTAGAAATCATGCAAACACATGGAAATTAAACAATATGCTCCTGAATGACCAGTGGGGTCTCAATGAACAGATTAAGAAGGAAAGTAAAACATTTCTCAAAACAAATAAAAATGAAAATACAACATATCATAACATATCTGCTTTGGGGATAGAGCAAAAGCAGAAATAAGAGGAAATTTATAGCATTAAGTGCCTACATCAAAAAGTAGAAAAGCTTCAAATAAACAACCTAACAATGAATTTCAAGGAACCAGGAACACAAGAGCAAACCAAACCAAAAATTAGTAGAAAAAAAGTAAAAATAAAGATCAGAGCAGAAAAAAATGAAATTAAAACAAAAAATTACAAAAAATCAATGTAACAAAAAAGTGGCTTTTTTGAAAAAATAAAGAAAATTGACACAACTTTAGCCAGACTAAGAAAAAAAGAGAAGACCCAAATAAATAAAATCAGGCATGAAGAAGGAGACATTCAAAATTTAAATTGCATTTATAATGTTATAAATTGCATTTATAACAGACAGTTACAAAGCACCTATATAGCTTGTCCAACATTGGTTAATCGTGACTGCTTCCAGTTGAATTAGCTACTACCTCCTCAGTGATTACCCCAAGCCATTTTTCCTAGATCCCTTTCTTAACACTTACGTTTTTACATAATTACCTCTGTATGTGCTGTATCTAACAATAAAATCCTTCACATATTTTTATGACTCAAAACTTAATTTACATTTAAATTTCCTAACAAATATTAATTATGAGGTAATCTTATAGTTCATAAAATTTTTATTAGATTTCCAAAAATAAAACTTTGAGAGTAGAAATGTGATTGTATATGTGCATTGTTTTGTATTTTGTAAATATATATTCCAGTACTTTAAAAATGTGTGTATGTGCATGTATATATACATATTTCCTAGCATAAAATAAGTGTTTAAAGTGTTCAATGAATACTCACTAAACAAAACACAAAAAAAGAAAAAGGAGACATTGATACTTCAGAAATTCAAAGGATTATTAGAGACTAATATGAACAACTATATGCCAATAAATTGGAAAATCTAGGAGAAATGGATAAATTCCTAGACACATACAACCACCAAGATTGAACCAGGAAGAAATTCAAAATCTGAACAAACCAATAACTAGTAATAAGATAGAAGCAGTAATAAAAAGTCTCCCATCAGAGTAAAGCTGAGGACCTGATGGCTTCACTGCTGAATTCTACCAAGCATTCCAAGAAGTAATACCAATCCTATTGAAACTATTCTAAAAAACTGAAGAAAAGGGAATACACCCAAACTCATTCTAAGAGGCCTGTATCACTCTGACACCAAAATCATACACAAACACACAGCAACAACAAAAATAAAACTACAGGCCAATATCTTTGATGAACATATATACAAAATTCCCCAACAAAATACTAGCAAACGGAATTCAACAACACATTAAAAAGATTATTCATCATGACCAAGTGGGACTCATCCCAGGGATGAAAGGAAGTTCAACATATGTAAATCAATCAATGTGGTACATCATGTCAACAAAATGAAGGACAAAACTATATGATCATTTCAATTGTTGCTGAAAAAATTTGATAAAATTCAACATCCCTTCATGATAAAAACTCTCAAAAAACTGGGTATAGAAAGAACTAACCGGCCGGGCGTGGTGGCTCACGCCTGTAATCCGAGCACTCTGGGAGGCCCAGGCGGGCGGATTGCTTGAGGTCAGGAGTTTGAAACCACCCTGAGTGAGACCCCGTCTCTACTAAAAATAGAAAAATTAATTGACCAACTAAAAATATATATACAAAAAGTTAGCTGGGCGTGGTGGCGCATGCCTGTAGTCCCAGCTACTTGGGAGGCTGAGGCTGGAGGATCACTTGAACCCAGGAGTTTGAGGTTGCTGTGAGCTAGGCTGACGCCACAGCACTCACTCTAGCTTGGGCAACAAAGTGAGACTCTGTCTCAAAAAGAAAAAAAAAAAAGAAAGAACTAACCTCAATACGATAAATCCCATATATGATAGACCTATAGTGAGTATCATACTGAATGGAGAAAACCTGAAAGCCTTTCCTCTAAGATCTGGAAGAAGACAAGGATGCCCACTTTTACCACTATTATTCAACATAGTACTGCAAGTTCTATCTAGAGAAATAAGGTAAGAGAAATAAATAAAAAACATCCAAATTGGAAATGAAGAAGTCAAATTATCCTTATTTGCAGACCACATGATCTACATCTAGAGAACCCTAAAGACTCCATAAAAAATTATTAGAACTGATACACAAATTCAGTAAAGTTATAGGACACGAAATCAACATACAAAAATCAGTAGCATTTCTATATGTCAGCAGCAAACAATCTGAAAAAGAAACCAAGAAATTAATCCCATTTATAATAGCTATGAATAAAATAAAATACCTAGGAATTAACTTAAAGAAATGAAATATTTCTATAATGAAAACCATAAAACACTGATGAAAGAAATTGAAGAGGGCACAAAAAATGGAGAAATATTCCATACTCATAGATTGAAAGAATCAATATTGTTAAAATGTCCATCCTACCCAAAGCGATTTACAGATTCAATGCAATCTCCATCAATATCCTTCATTGAAATAGAAAAAATAATTGTAAACTTTATATGGAACCACAAAATACCCAGAATAGCCAAAGCCATCCTGAGCAAAAAGAACAAAACTGGAGGAATCACACTATCTGACTTCAAATTTTACTACAGAGATGCAGTAACCGAAACAGCATGGTACTAGCATAAAAACTGTCACATAGACCAACCAAATAGAATAGAGAACCCAGAAATAAATGCACACATTTATAGTGAACTTATCTTCAACAAAGTCACACAGAACATACAGTGAGGAAAGGACAGTCTCTTCAATAAATGGTGCTGGGAAAACTGGATATCCATATACAGAAGAAAGAAACTACTGGAACCTTATCTTCACCATATACAAAAATCAAATCAAAATGGATCTAAGACCTGAAACTATGAAACTACTAAAAGAAAACATTGTGGAAACACTTTAGGACATTGGTCTGGGCGAGGACTTCTTGAATAGTATCCCCAAAGCACAGGCAACCAAAGTAAAATTGGACAAATGGGATCACATCAAGCTAAAAAACTTCTGCACAGAAAAGGAAATAATCAGTCAAGAGAAGAGACAACTCACAGAATGGGAGAAAATATTTGTAAACTACCCATCTGACAAGCGATTAATAACTACAATATATAAGGAGCTCCAATAACTCTGTAGGAAAAAATCAAATAATCTGATTAAAAAATGGGCAAAGGATTTGAGTAAACATTTCTCAAAAGAAGACATACAAATGACCAACAAATACATTAAAAAATTCTCAACATCATTAGTTATCAGAGAAATGCAAATCAAAACTACAATGAGATATCATCTCACCCCAGTTAAAATGTCTATTATCAAAAAGATAGGCAATAATGAATGCTGGAGAGGATGTGGAGAAAGGGGAAACCTCGTACACTGTTGATGGGAATGTAAATTAGTGCAACCACTACGGAAAACAGTATGAAGGTTCTTCCAAAAACTGAAAATAAAACTGCCATATGACCCAGCAATCCCACTGGTGGATATATATCCAAAGGCAGGGGGTGGGGAATCAGTATGTCAAAAAGATATTTGCCTTTCCATGCTTATTGCAGCACTATTCATAATATCACAATAGCCCAAATTTGAAATCAACCTAAGTGTCCATCAACAGGTGAATGGATAAAGAAATTGTGACACATATACACAATGGAATATTACATAGCTGCAAAAAAGAATGAAATCCTGCCATGTGCAACAGCATGGATGCAACTGGAGAACATTATGTTAAATGAAATAAGCCAAGCACAGAAAGACAAAGTTCACATATTCTCACTCATATATGGGAGCTAAATATTAATATTAAGAACAATTGATCTCATGGAGATGGAAAGTAGAATGATGGTTACCAGAGGCTAGGAAGGATAGCAGGGAGGGTGAAATAAAGTGAGGATGGTAAATGGGTACAAAAATACATAATAGATAGATATAATGATAAACATTTGATAGCATAACAGAGTGACTATAATCAACAAGTTAGGGCATACTTTAAAATAACTAAAAGTGGAATTGGAATATTCCTAACAGAAAGAAATGTTAAATAACTGAGATTATGGATACCCCAATTACCCTGATTTGATTATTATACATTGTATGCCTGTATCAAAACATCATGTGTACCCTATAGAGATATACAACTATTATGTACTCATAATAATTAAAGATTTAAAAAAGATTTTTAAAAGGCACAATATATGGAAAGCAAACAAAATAATACAGGTGCCACTCTCCATTCCTCTGTAATATAGAGCTACATTCTACATTGTCACTCAGGGACAATGTAGTACTGTGTGTGGGTAGGACAATATGACATGTGGGGAGGGCATGTTATCAATCATAAAAATAAACTTTATAAAATTTAATTTATTCCTCATTTTTAAGTTAAAAATAAGCTTTAATAAAATTTCTAAAATATTCTAATCTCAGTAGATCATATTGTTGAAAGTTGAACCATGTGAAATTGTGTTTTAAGTAAAAAATGGTTAAATATTGGTGATTTCTTATGGCTCATCTTAATTCATTCTATTTCAAAGGCCAATGATATAACCAAAAGAGCATAAAATTGGGAAGCAGAACTTTGATCCCACCCTGGAGCTTTGAGATACTAATTTGCATCTCTGAAACTCTGGAGCATTGGGAGATTTAAACAACAGGACTTTCCTAAAATGTTTATCAAATTCCTGTACAACAGGAAATCAGTAGAGCAGAATGGTTAAGATGGTAATCCCAAGAGTCAGCCAATGTGGTATCAGATCCTGATTCTATCATCTACTAGATGAGTCGTCTTGACAAAATTCCATAAACATCTTGTGCCTCATTTCCTCATCCATAAAACAGGGATAACAATAATTCCTACACCTTAGTGTTGCAATAAAGATTTAATGCATATGTTTATAAAATGCTTAGAAAAGTACCTAGCACATAGTAAGCAAATAGGTATTCACTTTTTATTTCATTAAAACTTGGCAGTTTCCCTCCCCCCTCTTGTAGTGGACACAATCAAGAAATAGAAACAGATGCGAGGCCAGGCGTGTGGCTCACGCCTGTAATCCTAGCACTCTGGGAGGCTGAGGCAGGAGGATCGCTCAAGGTCAGGAGTTCAAAACCAGCCTGAGCAAGAGGCGAATCCCCATCTCTACTAAAAATAGAAAGAAATTAATTGGCCAACTAAAAATATATAAAAAAAATTAGCTGGGCATGGTGGCACATGCCTGTAGTCCCAGCTACTCAGGAGGCTGAGGCAGGAGCATCGCTTGAGCCCAGGAGTTTGAGGTTGCTGTGAGCTAGGCTGACGCCATGGAACTCTAGTCTGGGCAACAAACAGAGTGAGACTCAAAAAACAAAAAAACAAAAACAGACGCAAAACTAATGAACTAGAAGCTAACACCAGTATTGAAAAGAACAGACATCTGGAACCCTAATCAGGATGGACAAAATATTCATACTTATAAGGTAGCAAAATACTATAAATTGTAATAATTGCTTATTAATATAGAAAATGGTCGTGCAGAAGAGTAGAATCTACATTAAACATCTCCACTTGCATCTAATGGAAAGTTGAAAACCTGCTTTAGTTACTTGGAGTTTTTCAGTAATATACTTCACTTTGCCAATGTCGAAATTTGGAGCACTGAAATGTTGAAATCCTCTATGTTCTTTCTCCACATGGCTTCTGCTCCAAGGAAAATGTGGCATAAGGAGCTCACAGCTAGAGTTACTATCAAAAGCTAGGCAAGCAGAGAAATATTTATGCTACTATAGCATTCTGCAATTATGGAACACAATAGCACCTTCAGGCCAAATGTTAAATCCTATAGTTTAAATGTTTGCCCCAACTTTGTCTTATACCACACATATTTTGCAATTTTGTAACCTCTCTAACAGAGGTTCCCAAATTTTCTTGGTTTACAGTGCCCTTCATTTCCCTAGTAATTTTTTTTTATGGCTTTTTTAGGTCAAAAGAAATACCTAATAGCTCTGTTTATTAAGTAGTTAGATCCAAATCACTTAATAAGTATTTATATCCTAATAATTTAGCTGTTTGAAAAAAAATAATACCCATAAATTGAATAAAAATATTTTTACAATTGCTTACCAATGGGATTTACATGCCTGTTGGTCACTGCACAGATTCTTAAACATTGCAATCAGATTGGACATGGCCACCTTCATTTCCTGTTCCACAACTGATTTTTGCACAGCAACTACTTTTTATGACCATGGCTGGAATTCCAGCTTTGTAAAGATACATCATCAAAACAAATGTTACTTGCCCTATGTCCCACTGATGTTGTTGAGTTTTCTTTGAAATTTTAAATGATTCTATAATACCTCTGTAAATTTGCTGTGGCACTCCAGGACACCTTGACACACAGTTTGGGAACCAGGGCCTTGTACCATATCCTATATATTTAAAGTTATTCCAAAAAGTTATCTATTATGTACAGATTGCTTTGTATGGATCTAAATATCACTGTCTACCTTTCAGGGTGTTTTATTGAGAAGGTGGCTGGACAATGGTTTGAATAAGTAATTGTAAGGAGCTACAACATCAAGAAATACTTATGGAGATATATTTGTATGTAAAGGCAGTAGAGAGAGAACAAAAGAATTATATGTTCCCAAGAGGTTTAATATATTTGGCTAAATAGTTTATACATATGTGATCTGATTATGTCATTTCCTCACTGAACTTTGTTAATATCCTTTCTATATCTCTGCTATACAGTCTTTCACAGTTTTACTTCCCTTTCTTTTTTTCTTGCTCATCCTCTGTCTCTTTCTAATATTATTAATATATTTCTCCCCAACTCCCAGCTCCTCACCCTCAGGTGTAATCTTCTCACCACCATGCTAATAAGCTCTACAATTCCCAACTCCCTGTGCTTCATGTTCAGTGGAATACATTTCTCTTCATTCTTCACTTAACAAACTCTCATTCATTCTTCTATCCCAGCTTAAAAATCATTCTTAGAGAAATCTTTCCCTAACTGTAATCTGATTACTCTTCCCCTTTCAGGAAAAATTACCCATTCTCTTCTGTCTCTTCCCATAGTACTCAGTACATATGCATGTGTTTCTATCAGTGTTTTATAGGAGATGAATCACTAGGATGGATCGATGGATAGAGAGATAGAAAAATAGATAAATAGATAGATAGATAAGCACACATGGGATTTCTTAAAGGGGTTTGACTTTCCATGATTGTTGGATAGCTACTTAAACAGTCTGGGTGAGTCAGTTATTTCTGTGCTTGGTACTGAAGCTTGAAGTCTGCAGAGAAGATAATGAAGGAACAAGGACAAACTGGAATCTGCAAAGCTGAGCTAGAACCAACGAGAACTTACTAGGACCTAGGTTGATCTCTCACCACCTCAAGCTTCCAATATCCACAATGGGAGTGTCTTGCAGGAAAAGCTGGTATTCGTCACCATAAAGCTAAACATTCATCTGGCCTGAGGGAGAAGTTGAAGGAGAAGCTAACAGGGTTCTTGGCCCAGTTGGTGTCCCACACCAACCCTGCAAGCTCACAGGAAAGCTTATGTGAGCTGCAACAGAGTCTCAGGCCCTATACGACCTTTAAAGCATAAAATGAAGATGGCAGCTGCTCTACTGCAGCCTTCCAAATATCACACAATATGTCTCTTTTGGCCCACACTAACCTGGACCTATATAGAGAAGGAAATTCTGAGAAACATAGTTCCAACTTGGCTAAGTTGACAAAATACAAAATCCACCACAGCATTTAAGAGCACTTGTCTCACTGTCAGTTGTTCAGGTGCCTGCCTCTGCCCCAAAAATATGTTCTCTTCTTGAAGGGCAGGTGCCATACCTTACTCATAATATGTTTTTAGTGCTTTGTGCCAAACCTGTCACATAATAGGGACTCACAGATGCTTGTCAATGATGAATGAATGAACAAACGAATGAAGAAATGAATGGGACAATATGATTAGCACCATCAGATAGTACACTGTAGATATTACATATTTGGTCATATAACAAAGTAATAAGCAGAAAGAGTCTTCTATTTTTTTCTTAAAGCAAGAAATTAATATACTCTGTATAGCTTAATCCCCCTAGGATGAGGTGAAATTATTTAAGCCTACCAAAATTTTATCACATATATGGAATTTTCAAGTTTACATATTGCATTTACAGAAGCTATCTAATTTGATGACTTCTTATTTAGTTAAATACAACTGAGTCACCACTTTTCTGGACATATATGAAAACAAAATAGTCTCCTATTTTTTTACTTGTTCTTTTTATTTAATCTAAGGAACAAAGAGTAGTACATAATGTGAATGGTGATACACCATCTCTTAGATTCAACAATCATCAATTATTTTGTCACATTTGCTTCATTTATCTCCATTTTTTGGCTAGAGTTCTTTAGTATAAATCATAGAAATATAATTTCACTCCTATATATTTTACTATGAATCTCTAAGAATAAGGACATTTCCTGAAACATAATGCTGTCAGTCCTAACAGAATTAACAATTCCTTGATATCAACTGACACGCTGCCATACCCACGTTTCCCTTACTGAGTCAGAGTTGTCTTTTTCAGTTGTTAAAATCAGGATCCAGAAAAGAATGTATCTGTTTTCTTCCCAAATAAAAAGATTTTTGGTTGGGAGAGAAAAACAAGGGAAAATGACATTAACACATGTCAACATCAACAAGATGGAAAACAAAGGCTAAGGTATAAAGTTTTGCTTGAAGTATGGAATCATATGGATGTTTTTTTGGTGTACACACATACATATAATAAATAATTTCATCTTCATAACTTTCTTGCAAAATAATTATCTCCATTTTGCAAATGAGTTTAAGACTACTACCAGAAATTAGCAGAACCTACATAGAAACCCAGATCCTCTGGTTAAATTAGTACAGTGTCTCAGAGTTTAAACATATGCCTGTGGACACATCCCTTTTATATAATCAGAGGGAAAAATCATGCCTCCTTATTTCTCATGCATGTATAAAGCATATTATACTGACAAACCATTTATGGTGCTAGTTTATCAGAGATTGAAGCATGCCTTGACATCTCCTTACCAATGGCTGTGTCATCTTGACAAGGGTGCTTTGCCTAAGACTGGAAAACAAAAATATTCTTTAATAAAAGTTTCAATTATATTTCAATTTATATTAAATTGTAAAAATAAAAATTGATGATGACTTACTAATTAATTTTTTATTGTTTCTTTTCATTTCTATACATCACATTTCAAACTCCACTAGCACAGACCTAACAGAAAATAAATATTGACCACCTACCTTTGTTTTCATTTCTATTTATCACTGTCATAAAATTGATTCAATCCCAACCTTTCTATTTCACCTCTATTTGACCTGTTTTAGTTCCCAAACCATTGCTATCATGATAATTCCATAATTTTCAGTCTCCAAAGGCATCATTGTCTATTACCTACACCCATCTCTAATCACATCATTAATAACCCACTGCAGGATAGGGCCCCAACTCTATCTAGAACTGCATCCTTCATGGAGAGGCTTTAAGAGTAGGCATCCAAAGTAAACTTATACTGATCCTTCCTCTCATGGAAGCAGAATCAGCACTTTTCTGTGTTGCCATTATGGGTAAGATGCACATCTGTCCCACAAGTAGTCTTCAGAATACATGTAACCTTGAACTTTTGCTAGATGCTATTTATTCCCTACAAAAACAAAAATTAAAGACAACAACAAAACAGTTGATCCTTGATTTTCATTAATATCTGGAGGTGCGTGAAAACTTTCACATATACGATAATCATATGAGAAATGTTTAATTTTACTCTGAACACAGTACCTGAAACCTTAGTAATATAATTTTATTTATACATGAAATCATGGAATCATTTTTATTTCTCTAAAAGCTTGTCAGGTTGCCTTCTATCTTGGTGCCATATTGGTGAGGTCAGCAATGCTGTTGTATTTTTAATTTGATGAGCCAGTCCTTCTAAACACTTTTTCAAAATTCTTTACAAGTAAACTTATTTTCTAAAAATTTTGTCTCTGAGTCTTCAAATAACAGAAGGGAGCTAAAATGTAATAAGTGAAAACTATGTCATGATCATAGGTTATGAGACAGTCGTCATTCTTAGCCTCATTTACAGGTGAGAACTTTTAGGATCATAAATGTTAAATATCTCCTGAAGACTAAGTAGCTAATAAATTACAAAGCCAGGATTTCACCTCAGGAGTATAACCAGTTAAAAATGACAAAGCTTTTACTCTCTCCATTATGCCGTGATGCTTCTCAATCTACCATTACTATACCAGAGTTTAACAATTTAGGATGAACTTTAGAGAGGTGCATCAGTTCCTTTCCAGGTGTTTTTCATTAACTTTAGGCACAGTCATCATTTTTTCATTATTTGATTCAACAAATATTTATTGAGTGCCTAATATGTACCAGTCACTTCTCAAGATGCTAAAGATGAAGACATAGTGATGAATAAGACAGAAGTCCTTATTCTTATTGAATTTCCACTCTATTGGGGAAGATAGATATAAGCACAAAAATAAAAAGTCAGAAGATGGAGTCAGGTAATTAAAGAAAACTATCACAGAGTTAAGGGATAAAGGTGATAGACGTGGAGGTGTCAAATTGTGGTTTATAGATAAGAAGGGGTGATGGAGTTACCAATAATTATCAATAATTCCAAAAAGTAACCTTTTTCCATTATAGACAACTAAAATAAAGGATATTCCAAATGATACTCTCATCTGTGCTCAATTGCTTTAAAATAAGAATGAATTGGTGCCACTATAAAAGAATCATTGAGAAAAACTGGAAAAGAGCAAGATTTTAGAGTAATAATAATAATAAGTCTTTCAAGATTTTTATTGACCTGCCAGTATTCTGCCTCCAGTATCATCTTAGATCTTATTTAAGTGTAGGAACTCTGGCCCTCCAAGTTTAGAGATCTTCACTCCAACTTTACAGCTATCTTTCCTATTGATCTTGTCCTAAAACAATTCACTTAAAAAAATTTTAGGACATTTTCTTTCTACTTCTGTTTAGAATGACAGATTTTTGAAGATTCAGACCCATTTTTCTTTTCTTTTTTTCTTTCCTTAATATCAACACATAGAACCATATATGAATTAAACATTATTTTCATCATGAGTGGGTTTAAAAGGGATCAGTAAGGAGAAGAAAAATACATAACCTTGACATTGTAGGATATGAGATTGAAGAAAATTCTTATTTTAATGCTGTTTACCAAAAAGGCAATACAGCAAAGTGATCAGAACTCAAGTGAGTTTTAAAGTCAAATTACCTGTGTTCAAATCCCAGATGTCTTGGTAACTGTCTGTAAGGCTAAAGCAAATTTCTAGACCTTTTGGGTTCCTCATGCAAAAGAGTATCATGACTGTACATGCCTCATATATTCATTCTAAAGTTTGAATAAGATAAAAAGGTGGTATTTTTAGTGTAGCACCAGGCTCTTAATAACACATTGCAGATAGATATTAGGTAATATCTTCACCATTGATGAATAGATAAGTTTAAGAACAAAAGATACTTCCCACCTCATTTGGAAGACTTCTTTGTATATTTCAAGACCCATCTTTAACATTGCCTTTCCTTGTCAAGTCTTCTGTGATTCCCTGGGAAGATTTAGTACCCGATTCTGTGCTCCCTTAGCACTTTATTCCTAACTCCATGTTAGAATTATAATGTGGCACAGGGAACTCTCTTTCCAGTGGCTACTAAATCATTTGCTATAAGCGAAGTTTCCTGGATGCAAACCCTAAGATAAAGATTCAGGTAACACCAATTTATTTAGGAAATGCTCCCAGAAGAAACTGGAAAGGGAAATTGAGAGAGCAGGATGGACAAAGCCAAGCAAAGGTGTAATTTCAAGTGAAGTCCCACTCTTAGTCTGATCCCACGGTGAGCTCTGGAGCATACATGACACCTCCAAGTTTGTCATTCTGTAAGGTGAGGAAGCTGAGTTTTCATATTACCCCATCTGGCAGTCATTGGCTAAGGGGATGGAATGTAGCATAAACTCCCAGGCATTCCAGCTCTCTGCATGCAATGTTTGAAGAAGGCCCTAGGTGAGAGCCATTTAAAGAAAAAGCACACAGAAGATGGGCTATGGCTACACACAACAAATAAAGGGGGATGGGGAATCTGAGTGTATCATCAATTATATCTGACACATAGTCCTTTCTTAGAGGACCTCTACTATTTTCATGACTTTATTCCCAGTTCTCCTACACAACCCTATTATTTATGGTTGTTGGCTCAGTGCCAAGAGGGGTTGTTCTTGGAAGACCTTTGCTATAGTAAAGAGCAGTCTAACTTATCACAGTAACCAAAGTGCCTTCTGGCTTCAGCCTAGAATAATGTTGGCATGCCCTAAAGGAGCCTCTGATGGCTAATATCCCTTCTGCTGCTGTCTGCACAATGGCCATGGCTTACAGGCATTGCCAGAGATTGCCGCGATCCTTGGGCAGACACTTTGCCACCCCTATTGCCCCATTCCAGCATCTTTCTAACCTCTATGGCTGATTTCATGGTGACTGCTGCCTCTTCTAATCTACATAGATCACACAGGGTTATGAGTCTGACTTCCTTCCAACTCTGCTGACCACAGACACCTAGATGGCTGCTTGCCTAGTCTCTTGTTTTAAGACTTGCTGCCCAATGCTTCTGCCAAAATCATAATCTCCATTCTACTCTAGTTCCACTCAGGAAGAAGAAATTGTCTTTGTTCCTTCCAATTAAAAATTTAAAAGCTCTGTCTCCTCTAATGTTCCTGTCATTCCAAATGGAGTTGCATCATCAATATCTCAGGGTACCAAAATCTGTCACCCATGCCTTCTGTTTCACAGTTGGAATCTGTCTTAGAATATTCTTGTTGTCAGAAAACATTCCAGAATTGAAAAACTTGTGTTCAAAATTCATCATTATTATTTTCATATATAATATATCCATATTTTTATAAAATTGTATATAGTATGTTAGATTTAGTGACATTTTCCTACTATATCATCACTTTATCTTATAAAATTAGAGCTCTTTCTCATAGAATGTAAGAAAGAAAGGTGCTATTCCATGAAGGAAACTTATTGTGTAATTTAAAAATGCTGAAAGGAGAATTCTTTTTTTTTTTTTATTTCGGCATATTATGGGGGTACAGATTTTAAGGTTTCAATAAATGCCCATTTCCCCCCCTCCCCCCAAAAGTCTGAGTCTCCATCATGACCATCCCCCAGATGGTGCACATCTCATTATGTATGTATATACCCGCCCCCCTCCCCCCTCCCACCTGCCCAATACCCTATTACTGTAGCACCTATGTGTCCACTTAGGTGCTACTCAGTTAATACCAGTTTGCTGGAGAATATATCTGGTGCTTGTTTTTCCATTCTTGGGATACTTCACTTAGTAGTATGGGTTCCAGCTCTAACCAGGAAAATATAAGATGTGCTATATCACCATTGTTTCTTAGAGCTGAATAGTACTCCATGGTATACATATACCACATTTTATTAATCCATTCTTGGATTGATGGGCACTTGGGCAACATCTCTAATCATCAGGGAAATGCAAATCAAAACCACAATGAGATATCACTTAACCCCAGTGAGAATGGACTTTATCAAAAAATCTCCAAACAATAAATGCTGGCGTGGTTGCGGAGAGAGAGGAACACTACTACACTGCTGGTGGGACTGCAAACTAGTTCAACCTCTGTGGAAAGCAATATGGAGATACCTTAAAGCGATACAAGTGAATCTACCGTTTGATCCAGCAATCCCATTGCTGGGCATCTACCCAAATGATCCAATGACACTCTACAAAAAAGAAACCTGCACTCGAATGTTTATGGCAGCACAATTCATAATTGCAAGGCTGTGAAAGGAGAATTCTTATATGAAACTTTTGCTTGAAATTAGACTCCATAGGGCCAGGCCCACACCTGTAATCCTAGCACTCTGGGAGGCTGAGGCAGGAGGATCGCTTGAGCTCAGGAGTTCGAGACCAGCCTAAGCAAGAGCGAGACCCCATCTTTACTAAAAAAATAGAAAAAATTAGTTGGGAAACTAAAAATAGAAAAAATTATCCTGGTGTGGTGGAGTGCACCTGTTGTCCCAGCTACTCAGGAGGCTAAGGCAGGAGGATCACTTGAGCCCAGGAGTTTGAGGTTGCTGTGAGCTAGGCTGATGCCACGGCACTCTAGCTGGGGCAACACAGCAAGACTTTGTCTCCAAAAAAAAGAAAAAGAAATTAGACTCCATAGTCAGAAATGGGCATCCATGAAATAGATTGAAATAGATTTAGGTACATTGATAGACAGATGATTTATAACATAGATTATAATAATTTCTCTTTATTCCGTTGGTCATTTATTATACTGTATACATATATAGATATATATATTTTAAGAAAGAGTCTTGCTCTGTTGCCTGAGCTAAAGTGCAGTGGTATATCATCATAGCTCACTGTGACCTCATACTCTTGGGCTCAAGTGATCCTCCTGCATTAGCTGCCATAGTATACACGCCAGGCATTCACCACTATGCCTGGATGATTTTTCTATTTTTTGTAGAGACAGGGTCTCACTCTTGCTCAGGCTGGTCTCAAACTCATGGCCTCAAGTGATCCTCACAGTGTGATCCTCCCAAAGTGCTAGGATTGATTACAGGGGTGAGCCACTGCATCTAGCCTATTTGCAATATTTATTGAGGCCCTACTACTGTGTGAGGACCTGGGAATAAAACATGATAAAGAAACCAGCACTGCCCTTAAGACATCATAATCTAGTATCAAAGACAGACATTGAAAAGAGATAATTATAATATTTAAAATAATGCTCAAGGTGCTATAAAAAACTAAAGGCAAGATCAAGAGGTAAGAACACCAAACATTGACACAACTAACTTTGTCTTGAATTTGCATCATACTCTATTCAATTAGTCAACTAATTATTGACTCTGACTTAGCCTACCCGGGCCCTTAGTTTCTTCCTCCTTGTGACTCTCTTAGAATTGATCACATTCTATATTTCTTTACTTGTCAATCTCCCTAGCTAGTCTCTGAATTTCTTGAATACAGAATTTCATTTGATCATCTTTTTATCCAAAGCATTAGTTATAATTTTTGGCACATACTTGACCTTCAATAAATGTTTGCTGACTGAATGAATGAAAAATATAAATGAACTGAACCAAGAATGGAGAGACAAGAATTTCTTTGAAATCTTTATGTAAAAATTTATATTTAAGCTACTATGTATTACATATTGTCCAGCTACAATTCTGGAACTCCAAGTGAGGTTGGGAATATAGCCTAACGTCATGGGCTAGCCCCAACTTTGCTTTCTTATTCTAAGCTCCAGAATTTACAGATTTGACAAACCTGTCTCCATTCACCATGCTGAAGCTCCTAAGGGACAGAAAACAGCTAGACCTTTTAGAATAACTTGCAAAATGTACTAGAAAGAACTGAATATTTCCTATGTCAAGAAAATGGGCTTTTAAACACTTGTTGGATCCAATTCTGGTAATGTTTAGCTTTAAAAAAAATCATCTAGAAGGTTATTATGTGCCATCCCTGCAGTATCATTAGATAACTGCTGCCTCAGCCTTTTATAAGCAATTATGGTGAGTTTTTAAATCAAGTAGCAGTGCAGGGGTGCAATTCTCCTGATTCTCTAATGCAGCTTGACTTCTTGCCTTAGTACATTTGAATCTAGTTTTATGTGATTCTTGATGGGCTTCTAAAGATTATTTGGGAATAAGAGTATTCTACTGCTGACTTTCAGGTATTCAAATATTTTTTTTTCCCTTTTTTGAAATACAGTCTAAAAATTCTGGCTGCATGTTAGATTTAACTCTCATAACTCAAGTATTCCCATCATAGAGGTTAGCTATACAGATAATCATCCTATCCCACTAAGTTTGATAAACCGAATGTGCCTCAAATGCCTCTTTACATGGGTCTAGAAAAGCGTTAGTTTGGAAGACAGATGCTTTCCTGAAATTTTTCCTTAGTGACTCTAAAGGGAAAATTTAGGTTGAGAACAACCAGATAACTCTTCTTTCTTTTTCCTCCAAAATAATCAGGATGTGAGTTCCAAAAGTCTGGGGGCTCAATACTCTCAACTGGAGACAAACCTGTCATGTGTTGTTTCTTGAGAAATAACTCTGGCAAGGCATTTTGTCCCAGGAAGTCGCTCCTGGGAGACCCATACTGCACAATGTCAAATGAAAAAGAAACTCAGCCAGCTTGTCCTCTCCTCATTCTCCTTTCACTTCTCAGTCCTTCATCCCCTTCTCTCTTTATCTGTTATCTTGAGCACCATCATTTGACCCTGTTGCCCTTTCCTGCTACTAAGCTCGCATTCTGTGAAGAAGTCTGTTTGACTTTTTTCAGTTCTTGTTTTGCAGAAGAACTTCAAAATGTTCAAAAGAAACCATGGCCTAACTTTCCTAAGAAGTTAAATTTGATCATTCCCCTGGTGAAAGTGACCTGCTGTGAGTATATTCCAAGTTGCTAGGCCATCTCCTATAAGGAGAGTTCAAAGTTACTAGAAAACTAAGGAAAGATCCAAAACTTGCACTGAGAAACTAAGAGTTATTTAGGAGCAGCTGGTGTTCACATGGGGGTTTAAAATGCAATTAGCACCTGTCTTCTAAATATCTAGTAAGCATGAATTGAAATATGTATCCCAAAATCTGTAAAATGGTCTGGTGCTTTTTGTGAAAAGAACTATAATCATACAAAGAGAGAAGAATTAATTCAGTGACACTATTCCTTATTGGTGTTTTAAGTGGAAGTTTAAGTTTAAGTAGAAGTTTTCCTAGAGGACACATAAGAGATTAAACCTATGGCCTCATTTGTAAAGAAGGAAATTATAGCCTAAAGAAATAACAGTATATTTTCATGATAACAAAGCAAGACTGGGAGAAGTGAAACTATTATTAGGTAGAACTCAGAACTCCTGATTCCTATTCCATACTCCCATCACTTTAGGAGTCTAGTCAAAGAATTTGCATGTTGTTGGCTAAATTAGGGGTTCTTACACTGGGATCCTTGGAAGGAGTTTGTAGATCTTCTGTAATTTGAGGCAAATTTCAGTGTGTGTGTGCATTTTCCTCTGAGAGGAGCATAGTTTCAAAAAACACACCGAATAGCCTATACCAGCCCCCCTTAAAAATGATATATAAAAACTTTCAAACTAAATAAATGTTCACTTTTGTCTTAATATAAAAATCATGGATTCATGTTTTGAACACTGTATCCTTCTTACTTCTCTCAGTTATTCTCACATGAAGTTACTCTAGCTTTAGTTCTTATTAAACTTCTCTCTAAATACCAAGGAGCAGTCATTCTATGGGAGAAGACAATGAACCACTGAGTGAAAAACAATGATTCTACACACCCTTACCTTCAGTAATCAATCTGTTAAGAGATTGACTTTCTTTTACTATTCCACCTATATATGTGGTTTCTATTTCTTCATGTGTTAATCCACCCACCCACCCCCACTCCTTCTGAACTGCCAAAAATCTAAATCATAAGTGTACTATATCATAGTAAGGCAGCACCATTAGGTGACTGAAGACCTTTTGTCAAAACCTTGGTAACGGTTTAAGTTGTTTGTCATTTTTTATTTATCCATCTAAATTCCCTTACTGTGTATTGTTCATTCTTGTAGCATGATTGCCTTTTTGACAATTTTCTCAGCTAACATAATACTATTCTCTCTCCTGCTGCCTATGATCCCTCTTTCTTCTCTCACCAGTTGACTCCAGATATCCTAAAGCCTTTAGTTCTTGATCTTCCTCATATATGTAATATGCTGTACACATTCCCTCAGGAGATTCATCCATTGCGAAGCTTTAAATGTCTCCTTTCCATTGAGGAATCTCAAATAGTCCTCTCCAACCCTTTTCCTTCCATCTTATATTTCCAATGAGTCAGATTTAAGGCCAGTTTATCACAGATTCCAGCATCAAACATGGTCCACCTCATATATCCTCAAAAGAAATGAATCTCTTGCTTACGAACTGAATCTCCCTTCTTACATTCCACGTGTCTGACCATAGCATAAGCTTTTTCACAATCTTCAAGTCAAGATATTCAAACTACTTTTCGCCATCTTATTCGTTTTCATTGACAGTGTGCAAGAATCATCCAAATCTTGTTTTATTTCACCACCACTATATATTTTCTGCTGAAATTAATTTATTTAATCAACATATTTTTTTAAGCATCCACTAGGTGCCAGATGATTTGCTAGGTGCATGAGGGGAATCAGAATGAATGAGATTCTGTTTTAGCCTTCTAAGAAGTTACTGCCTAACAAGGAATAGAAAGCATGTTCACACACAGCTACAAAGCAAGACCTTAATCGCATTGGCAGTGTAACCCTGGCTTTAATTATGCATCAGTTATGCCTTGATCTTATTGAATTTTGCCCAAACCCATAGCCACCTATAGGATTTATTTCAGACTTTCTGTTCTGCACACCTTACTTTATTTTTATTTTTATTTTTTAACCTTTTCACTCAGGATCCTTCCTACTCCATGGCTTATTTATTTTTCCCTTTCTCGTGGGCCTATGTGTAGAAGGATATGACTCTGTAATCCTCTTGTTGATCCAGTGAAGTTTTTTTGAGTCTGACCTTTGGCAGTCAGCATCAACCAGAGGATAACCTAGGCATGTTCTTTCTTACCCCAAAAGCTGGTTTTAATTAACTGGAGCTCCCTTTCTCCAACTCTCTTTGCCTTTGAAGATCTGATATCATTTAACTGCTTCAGCAGTGGTTGTGTTTCTCTCATGGGGTGAGGTTTGTTTTTTGCAGTTAGGATAAGAATGACCTTCTAGGCCTTGAAACGTTCCTAAGTCACTTCTTAGTATCCTTCTTTTCCCACCTGGAACACTTTTCTATGCTATAAGCTGTGATAAAGTCATCCCTAAGCCCAAATTATTGAAAGGTGCATGGCTGTCCAATAAACAAAATACTGGGCCCATAGTTTTGTAGCCCAGTTCAGGAAGGAAAACTGCCAAAACCTTAGCACCCATGCCTGTTGATTTCCTGCATTTTCAATATCCATATTCTACTTCAGGTATTTTAATTGAGCTCTTGGCCTCCCTTAAATGTCTACATTGAGTCATGAATTTTTGCATATAGCATCGCATCCTCTATGTCAACTGCTACATCACACAATTGAGTGGAGAGGGGGCAACAAAACATTCATGCCTAGTTTTTGAGCTTTTGCCAATTTCAGTTCTCAGACAAAAGGCTGCCAAAGCAAAAATTCCTAAAACCAGATATATTTGTTTTTATTTCTTTTGCCATTAACCCGTGAAAGCATGATCTTACATTCTTATTTTTAAACAAGAAGTCCATTTTATTTCATTCCCTTAAGATCTTATGAGAAAACAATTGTTGAAACATGATTTTGGTTATTTGTAAGCTAAAATATTTTTTTAACAAATCATTTATAAATGAAGAAGAGAGAGCTAATAGCGTCACAGCCACATTAGTGGTTAAATCTTTTTTTCTAACCTGAAATTGACTAAAGAAAAAAAGGTGGTAAATGTAATTATCTACTTTTCTATCTTTAATCACTTCAGGACCGTGATCACCGGCCACGAACCCTTGCCCGCTGCCAGCATACTCATAGTCCCCACGGTAGTGTGTGCTGTGCATTGACGACGAATCTGTTTTGCTCTTGTGTGATGAGGAAAGCTTGAAAGCACTGAAAGCTTGTTTCACTTTACAGGCAGCTTTACTTGTAATGTAAATCAGAATAGGTAACATATATATATATATTTTCATTACGTTATTTTTAAGTGTTCACAACTTTATTTTGATAAATGAAAATTAGAAAAGTCATATCACGGCTGTCAGCTAAAGTTGTAGCTCGGCTGTGCGCCTTCATATCATGGCTGTCGGCTAAAGTTGCTGTGTGCGTTCATCTGTGGCTGTCGACTATAGTCGATGGTGGGCTGTGTGTGTTCATCTGTGGCTGTCAACTACAGTTAACGCTGGTCCCAAAGTGGTTAAAACTAGTCCTTCTGGTCTTTGTGTGGTGTGTGTGTGTGTGTGTGTGTGTGTGTGTGTGTGTGTGTATGTGTGCATGTGCTACTAATTTGAAATTTTATGATTTATATTCTGAGAAATCTCACCTTTCAATTCTCTGAAAAAAGAAATTCAACATTCTTCAAATACTCATCCCTGTAACTCTGGGTGGGGAGGAATGGATGGGTCACTGAGAAGAATTATAAGGATATAGTGACATCTACAGGCAGCATGTATATTGTCAAACAGGATTCGGTTACCATTTGCTGAGGAATGGACTAACAGATCTCTGCCTTATGCTTATATATGTCTTGCTCACAGTAACCAACAGGAAAGGTAGACCAATTAAACTGGAACAGTTGACATAAAAGATCTTGCTAAAACTAAAATCCATGTAATAAATGGGGCTTTGTGTCACCTAGTTTGTTGTACCTCGTTTATCTTCATTTTTGAAACGAGAATGGCAGTTTGATTGGCAGTTAATCCGGAAATCTATATAAGGCATGTATATATACTTGATGAAAGTGGTGGCTGCAAATGAGTGCAAATGACAAAGAAGGAATATGTCCATTAGAAATTTTAAAAATCATTTTTGGCTCTCAGTGATAAAATAGAGCCAAAATAAAATCTTTCCGAAGGGTCTGTTCCAGTATTTACAATTCAGGTTGACATTATGTCAGAAGTTATTCCTGCATTTTCTTAATAGCAGGAGTGGGGAGAACAGTAATAGCAAGGGGGAATGGATAATAAAATACAATGGGATTAGGCTCATTGGTGTCTGTGATGGTTAATTTCAAGTGTCAACTTGACTGAGTTGAAGGATACCCAAGTAGGTGGTAAAACATTATTTCTGGGTAGGTCTGTGAGGGCGTTTCCTAAAGAGATTAGCATTTGAATCACTAGATTGAGTAAAGAAGATTCACCCTCACCAATGTGGGCAGACACCATTCAATCCATGGAGGGCTCACAAAGAACAAAAAGGCAAAGAAAGGGCAAATTCAAATTCATTCTCTTTTCTGGAGCTGAGACATCCATCTTCTCCTGCTCTTGGACATCAAAACTCCAGGTTCTAGAGCCTGCAGATTCTGGGAATTATAGCAACTAGCAGTAAGCCCTACTTCCCATTTCACCTGGGACTGAATTATATCACCAGCTTTACCAGTTCTCCAGCTTGCAGAGAGCATATTTTGGGACTTTTCATCTTCCATAATTTCGTGAGCTAATTTTCATAACAAATCCCCTCTTATCTATGTATCTATCTGTCTATCTGTGTATTCTATTGATTCTGTTTTTCTAGAGAACCTTGACTAATACAGCATCATTTATTTTTCTATATGAGTAAAAACAAAACAAATCAAAGAAAGAAAAAGACAAAATTTAAACTCCTTATGGGGAGATTATGTGTTATAATTCACTGTATTTTTTACGGTGGCTAGACTTACTTAGTGAATAGTTGATCTATTAGGAAAAAATAAATATGCTGTAAAGCTGATTTTCAAAACTCTCTATTCTAATGTAGAATAGAATGAGAAGTTTAAGCACAATTGGGATTTAGCAGTCAAGCCACTAAAACACCTTTATAGTTATCTAGTCTATGCAAAGAGCTATACAGACCTGCTTAAAGGTGGGAAAATCTAACTGCTTAATTAGTTCTTATTATTCCTTCACTTCTTTTCTTTCCTATACCTTTATCCTTCCAATACTTGCTTAACATGGGAAAAATGTGTGAGTTTACAGTGGTCATTGCTGAGATGAGCTGGCTAGAGTAATTTTGCCAATAGCCCAATCAAGAGGGCTGGCCACCAAGTGAATATACCTCAATAGTAAGAGGCATTAGGATGTTATGCTACATGGGAGCTCTCCTGTCTAGGAACAGCATACTAGAAAGTCTTCTTGGAGACCCACAAAGAACCTACATGTTTATCCAATGAGCAGATCAGTGTGGCCACTGCCACACCCAGAGCATCTTCAGCTTGTCAATATTAAAGCAGTAGGAACAGCCATGCAGAGGGTTAGGTTTTAAAGAGAGAGGGAAAAGAGGTGTCTCAGAGTCAGGCCTCACCCCTTATCCCCAGCTCCAACTTAACAATGAGGATTGCCACTCAAACCTGACTTAAAGGTAAGGAAAGAGATGAGATTTAAAACAACTTTGAAATTAAAGTTTCAATTGTTTTTTTTTTTTTGGGACAGAGTCTTACTCTGTTGCCTGGGCTAGAGTGCCATGGCATCAGCCTAGCTCACAGCAACCTCAAACTCCTGGGCTCAAGCAATCCTTCTGCCTCAGTCTCCCGAGTAGCTGGGACTACAGGCATGCGCCACCATGCCTGGCTAATTTTTTTTCTGTATATTTTTAGTTGTCCAATTAATATCTTTCTATTTTTTAGTAGAGACAGGGTCTTGCTCTGGCTCAGGCTCAGGCTGGTTTCGAACTCCTGACCTCAAGCAATCCGCCCACCCCTGCCTCCCAGAGTGCTAGGATTACAGGCGTGAGCCACCTCGCCCGGCCTAAAGTTTCAATTTAAATAAAATTTTAATGGCCCAAAGTGGCCACAAAACCATGGAATCTTCACAAGATCATATTGCAGGACTAGAAATGGAGATCCAACAGAGTATGAGAGAAGATGGTAATTGGAAACACTGCAGCCATTTTATCTTTGTATCCCACCAACCTGAAACTTCTCAACAAACATATACATTTTGGGTGGACACAATTTAGTCCAGAGCAAGAACCTCTTGCCATATGGTAAAAAACTGTGTACACAATGGGGTAGTGAAGTCCAGGCTAGAAAATGATTTTCCATTCCATACCGGGGTCAGAGCATTTGAATTTCAAATTTTGTTTCCTTTTACCAGTTACATTATGTTCGGCTTTCAATAAAAAACTATAAGGCATACTAAAAGACAAAAAGCACAGCCTGAATAGACAAAGCAAGTGTCAGAACCAGACTCAGATATGGCTGAGATTTTGGAATTATACTGTGAATTTTAAAAACTATGATTAATATGGTGAAGGCTTTAATGAAAATGAGTGGGTAGCATGCAAAAACAGACGAGTTATATAAACAGAGATAAAAATGCTAAGAAAGAATTTTAAAATGCTAGAAATCAAAAACACTGTGACAGAAATAAAGTCTTTGAGGGGTTCATCAGTGAACTGTACATGCCAAGGAAATAATCAGTGAGCTTACAATGGAGAGACAAGTTATCAACTCCTCTGGGACACAGCTAAAGCAGTTCTGAGAGGAAAGTTTATCTCCATAAATGCCTATAACCAAAAGACAAGAAGATCACAAATAGACAATCTAATGAAACGACTCAAAGAGCTGGAAAAAGAAGAACAGACCAACCCCAAACCCAGCAGAAGAAGTGAAATCAACAAGATCAAATCAGAACTAAATGAAATTGAAAACAGGGAAGCTATTCAGGAGATTAATAAAACAAAAAGTTGGTTCTTTGAAAAAATAAACAAAATTGACACACCATTGGCTAAGCTAACGAAAAGCAGAAAAGAGAAATCTCTAATAAGCTCCATCAGGAACAAAAAAGGAGATATCACAACTGATCCCAAAGAGATACAAGATACAATTTATGAATACTACAAAAATCTTTATGCACACAAACTGGAAAATGTGGAGGAAATGGACACATTTCTAGAAACACACAGCCTCCCTAGGCTCAACCAGGAAGAAATAGATTCCCTGAACAGACCAATCTCAACAGCTGAAATAGAAACAGCAATTAAAAATCTCCCTAAAAAGAAAAGTCCCGGTCCAGATGGATTCACACCTGAATTTTACCACACTTACAAAGAAGAACTAGTACCTATCTTGCAGAAACTATTCCACAACATCGAGAAGAATGGAAACCTCCCCGACACCTTTTATGAAGCGAATATTACTCTGATACCAAAACCAGGAAAGGATGCAACAAAAAAAGAAAACTACAGACCAATATCCCTAATGAATATAGATGCAAAAATTTTCAACAAAATCTTAGCTAACCGAATCCAGACACTTATCAAAAAAATAATCCACCACGACCAAGTGGGCTTCATCCCAGGGATGCAGGGATGGTTCAACATACGTAAATCTATAAATGCAATTCACCACATAAACAGAAGCAAAAACAAAGACCACATGATTCTTTCAATAGATAGAGAAAAAGCTTTTGACAAAATTCAACACCCTTTCATGATACAAACACTTAAGAAAATAGGCATAGAAGGGACATACCCAAAAATGATACAAGCCATATATGACAGACCCATAGCCAACATCATACTGAATGGGGAAAAATTGAAATCATTCCCACTTAGAACTGGAACCAGACACGGCTGCCCACTATCTCCACTTCTGTTCAACATAGTACTAGAAGTCTTGGCTACAGCAATCAGACAGGAAAATGGAATCAAAGGTATCCAAATAGGGGCAAAAGAGATCAAACTTTCATTGTTTGCTGATGATATGATATTGTATCTAGAAAACCCCAAAGATTCAACCAAGAAACTCCTGGAACTGATCAATGAATTTAGTAAAGTCTCAGGATAAAAAATCAATACACAGAAATCAGAGGCATTCATATACGCCAACAACAATCTAATTGAGAACCAAATCAAAGACTCAATTCCCTTCACAATAGCAACAAAGAAATTAAAGTACCTAGGAATATACTTAACCAAGGATGTAAAAGACCTCTACAGGGAGAACTATGAAACACTGAGGAAGGAAATAGCAGAGGATGTAAACAGATGGAAATCCATACCATGCTCGTGGATCGGCAGACTCAATATCATCAAAATGTCTATACTACCCAAACTGATCTACAGATTCAATGCAATACCTATTAAAATCCCATCAGCATTCTTCACAGATATAGAAAAAATAATTTTACGCTTCGTATGGAACCAAAGAAGACCCCGAATATCAAGAGCAATTCTAGGCAACAAAAACAAAATGGGAGGCATTAATATGCCAGATATCAAACTATACTACAAAGCTGTAGTAATTAAATCAATATGGTATTGGCACAAAAATAGGAATATCGACCAGTGGAACAGATGTGAGAATCCTGATATAAAACCATCCTCATATAGCCATCTAATCTTTGACAAAGCAGACAAAAACATACACTGGGGAAAAGAATCCCTTTTCAATAAATGGTGCTGGGAAAACTGGATAGCCACCTGTAGAAGGCTAAAACAGGACCCACACCTTTCACCTCTCACAAAAACCAACTCACACTGGATAACAGACTTAAACCTTAGGTATGAAACTATTAGAACTCTAGAGGAAAAAGTTGGAAACACTCTCCTAGACATCGGCCTGGGCAAAGAGTTTATGAAGAAGTCCCCAAAGGCAATCACAGCAGCAACAAAAATAAATAAATGGGACATGATCAAACTACAAAGCTTCTGCACAGCCAAAGAAATAGTCATGAAAGTAAACAGACAACCTACAGAATGGGAGAAAATTTTTGCATCCTATACATCCCATAAGGGACTGATAACTAGAATATACTTAGAACTCACGAAAATCAGGAAGAAAAAATCAAATGACCCCATTAAAAAGTGGGCAAAGGACTTGAACAGAAACTTTTCTAAAGAAGACAGAAGAATGGCCAACAAACATATGAAAAAATGCTCAACATCCCTAATCATCAGGGAAATGCAAATCAAAACCACAATGAGATATCACTTAACCCCAGTGAGAATGGCCTTTATCAAAAAATCTCCAAACAATAAATGCTGGCGTGGTTGCGGAGAGAGAGGAACACTCCTACACTGCTGGTGGGACTGCAAACTAGTTCAACCTCTGTGGAAAGCAATATGGAGATACCTTAAAGCGATACAACTGAATCTACCATTTGATCCAGCAATCCCATTGCTGGGCATCTACCCAAATGATCCAATGACACTCTACAAAAAAGAAACCTGCACTCGAATGTTTATGGCAGCACAATTCATAATTGCAAGGCTGTGGAAACAGCCCAAGTGCCCATCAATCCAAGAATGGATTAATAAAATGTGGTATATGTATACCATGGAGTACTATTCAGCTCTAAGAAACAACGGTGATATAGCACATTTTATATTTTCCTGGGTAGAGCTGGAACCCATACTACTAAGTGAAGTATCCCAAGAATGGAAAAACAAGCACCAGATATATTCTCCAGCAAACTGGTATTAACTGAGTAGCACCTAAGTGGACACATAGGTGCTACAGTAATAGGGTATTGGGCAGGTGGGAGGGGGGAGGGGGGCAGGTATATACATACATAATGAGTGAGAGGTGCACCATCTGGGGGATGGTCATGATGGAGACTCAGACTTTTGGGGGGAGGGGGGGAAATGGGCATTTATTGAAACCTTAAAATCTGTACCCCCATAATATGCTGAAATAAAAAAAATAAAAAAATAATAATAAAAAAAAACCAAGACAAATAGGAAAAAAAAAATCAGTGAGCTTGAAGATATGTCAGTAGAAACTTCCAAAACTGAAATTCAAAGAAAAAAAAAAAAGAATAAAAGAGATAACAGAGTATCCAAGAGCTGTGGAACTATTACAAAAGGTATAATTTATATGCAATGTAAATACCAGAAAGAAAGGAAAGAGAGAAAGTAACAGAATATTTGAAGTAATAATGGCTAAGAGTTTTCCAAAATTAAAGATAGACAACAAACCACAGGTCTAGGAAGCTCCGGGCACACCAAGTAGGATAAATACCAAAACAAACAAACAAAAAACTCTACATCTAGGCATATCATATTCAAACTGAAGAAAATAAAATACAAAGAAAAAATCTTGAAAGAAGCCAGAGAAAAAAATGCCTACCTACAGAGGAACAAGCATAGAATTAAATTAAAATTCTCTTCAGAAACAAGGCAAGCAAGAAGAGAGTAAAATATTTAAATTATTGAAAGGAAAGAAAAAACAACCTGAAATTCTATATCCAGCAAAAAATAATCCTTCAAAAGTGAAGGAAAAATAGACTTTCTCAAAAATTGAGGAAATTTATCACCAGTGAAGATGTCTTGCAAAATGTCGAAAGAAGTTCTTCAGAGAAAAGGAAAATGACATAGGTCAGAAATTTGATCTACATAAAGAAAAGAAGAATGTTAGAAAAGGAATAAATGGATGTAAAATAAAATCTTTTATTTTTCTTGGTTTCAAAATAGCAATAGCAACAATACGTTTATTTACTTTAGCTTATGTAAGGAGGAATTGGAAATACTATTATAAGGTACGTGGATGACCCATGAAGTAGTATAGTATTATTTGAAAGTGAATTTGGACTAGTTTTAAGTGTATATTGCAAACCTTAGAGCAACCAGTAACCCAAAAAAAATTTTAAGTAAAATTGATATGCTAAAAGAGGAGAGAAAATTAAATCACATAAAATGCTCAATTAAAATAAAAAAGGCAGAAAACAAAAAAGTGGAAGGCAAAAAAAAGCAAGAAAAAAGGGCAGCAAATATAAAACACTTTATAATAAGTATTAATCCAACTATATTATTATAATAATCATATTACATGTGTATGGTCTAAATACACCTATTGAAAGACAGAGATAACAAGAGTGGATGGAAAAAAACCCAACTAGATATTGTCAATAAGAAATTTACTTTAAATATGATGACACAGATTTAATATAAAGAGATAGAGGAAAATATATCATGTAAGCACTCATAAAAAGAAATCCAGAGTAGCTATATAAATATAAGGTGAAGCAGCCTTCATAGGAAGGAAAATTATTAAAGATAGAGAGGTGTATTACATGATAAAAGTGCCAATTTTCCAATAAGACATAACAATCTTTAATGTGTGTACACCTAACAACAGAGCATCACAATACATGAGACATAAACAAATAGAATGGAAGAAAAAATAGATAAATCTACTATTATAATTGGAGACTTCAACATCCCTCTATCAATAATTAAGAGATCTAGCAGGTAGAAAATCAATAAAGATACAGTTGAATTCAATCAAGCAATTGACTGGATCTAATTGACATTTATAGAATAATTGATCCAGCAACAGCAGAATATACATTCTTCTCAAGCTCATATGGACCACTCATCAATATATACCACATTCTAGGCCACAAAACACACCGTAACAAATTTAAACAAATCGTAAAACGTAGGCTCTCAGATCACAGTGGAATTCAAACAAAAATTAATAACAGAAAGATAGCTAGGAAACTCCAAATATTTGGAGATTAAACATACACTTCTAAATAACACATGGGCCAAAGAAAAGTCTCAAGAGGAATTAAAAACAATATTTTGAGTTAAATAGAAATGAGAATAAAACCTATCAAAATTAGTGGGATTCAGCAAAAGTAGTGCTTACAGGGAAATTTATAGCATTGAATGTATAGCAGTAAGAAAGAATAATAATCAGAAATCAATAATCTAAGTTTTTACCTTAGGAAACTAGAAAAAGAAAAGCAAATTAAATCCAAAGTAAGCACAATAAAGAAATAAAAGAGAATATATACCATTGAAATAAAAGCAGGAAAACAATAGAGAAAATCAATAAAACCTAAAGCTAGTATTTTGAAAAGATTCATAAATTTGATAAACCTCTAGCCAGGCTAACCAAGAACAAAAGGGAGAAGACACAAATTATTAATATTAGAAATGAAAGAGGGACTATCATTACTATTCCCATGGACATTAAAGTAATAATAAAAGAATATTTTGAACAACTCTATGCTACAAATTTGATAACTTAGATGAAATGGACAAATTCTTTGAAAGACACAATCTGCCAAAACTCACGTAAGGAGAAATAGACAATGTGAATAGGTCTATATTTATTAAAGAGAATGAATCAATAATTAACAATCTTCCAAACACAAAGCACCAGTTTACAGATGATTTCACTAGTGCATTTCAGCAAATCCTCCCAAAAAACAAATGGTGCCAGTTTTCTACATTGGCTCCAAAAAATAGAAGCAGAGTGAATATCTCCTAACTTATTCTATGAAGCCAGCATTACCCTAAAACAAAAACAGGCAGATAGTACAAGAAAGAAAAATTACTGACCAATAGCTCTCATAAACATGGATGCCAAAATCCTGAGCAAAATATTAGCAAATCAAATCCAATAATGCATTAAAATAATTATATACCATGAGCAAGTAGGATTTATTCCAGATATGCAAAGCTAGTCCAACATTTGATAATCAATTAATGCAATCTATTACATCAACAGGGTAAAGATAAAAAATCACATGAACAGATCAATATATGCATAAAAACAGTTGACAAAATCCAACACCCATTCATGATAAAAACTCTCAGTAAACTAGGAATAGAGGGGAGGGATGAATAGTAGTGCACAGGGAAATTTTTAGGGCATTGAAACCATTCTGTATGATTCTATAATTGTGAATACATATCATTATGCCTTTGGCAAAACCAATAGAACTGTACAACACAAAGATGTTCTCTTATGGAAACTATGAACTTCATACTAATGTATTGATATTAGTTCGTCAATTCTAGTAAACATAGGACATCCATGCCAGATGTTAATAATAAGAAAAACTGTTGGAAATTCCTTATAAGAAAACTTTTTGTACTCTGTTCAACTTTTCTGCAAACCTAAAATTTCTCCAAGAAATAAAGTCTATTAATTAAAAATAAATAAATGAAAAGGGACTGGTTCCTATATAGGTTAAAATTAAAAAAAAAAGCACATGTCTAAAGTAGTCTTCAGAGTTACAAATCAGGATCAAGGATTTGGTAGCAAACTCATATTCATTGTAACCAGCAAAGACGATTGATCTTTTACTTGCAGCATGTTCTGGAATATGCCAAGGTGTTTCTTATCTCTCTCTACCTTTGCTGTCTTCTGCTCTAGGAAAGCCCTTCTTACATTGTTTTCCAAGATCAAGAACCATTTCCTCATTTAAACTTTCCCTAATGACCCCAGACAGTCAGAGATACACCCTACTCACCATTTGTTCTTGTACTTATTTGCAATATAGCATTTATTACTTTGTATTGTTATCATCTATGTCTTTTTTCCCCAGGAGCCTATAGACTTCTTGGTAATAAGACTTGGGTATTTTTATAACATGTTCATGTTTTTACTAACCTATAACGTTAATTTAATAAATGTTTGGATGAAAGTTTGAAGAAAAACAAAAACAACAAAAAAGCTTTACAGGTGCTCCACATTCTGGATAAATGAGAACCTTTCTAGGGGTGATTGTCCATATATTTACCAGTTGGCACGGCAGTATGGCCTAGGCACTAGTAAGTCAAAACTTTTCTGTAACTTAATATTCTTATCTATAAAATGGAGTTGCATCACAGTTTCTTGACAAGATTAGTGTAGTTAACATGTAAATTGTTTATATATTCAAAACATTTAATTATCATGAGTTTTTCTATTAAATTATGCTATGTAGTCATTACAATACTTATACACTAAATAGCTTATTAGCTAGACCATCAGTTTCTTGAAGGCAGGGATAATTACACTTTATATATCAGTATAGTTATAACATAAACTGTCTGGCTCATTATGTACTTATTAAAAGAATGGAGAATAACTGGAGGAAGGAAGGAAGGAAGGAAGGAAGGAAGGAAGGAAGGAAGGAAGGAAGGAAGGAAGGAAGGAGGGAGGGAGGGAGGGAGGGAGGGAGGGAGGGAGGGAGGGAGGGAAGGAAGGGAGGGAGGGAGGGAGGGAGGGAGGAAGGAATGATTTGCATAGATCAGCACTGTCCGATAAAATTTTCTGCATTGATGGACATTTTTTATACCTGTGTTGTGAAATATGAGAGCCGCATATGACTACTAAACAGTTGAAATGTGTAGTACAACTAAAGAACAGAATTTTAAATTTTATTTAATTTTGATACACTTATATTTAAATTTAAATAGCCAAATGTGGCTAGTAGATACAGTATTGAATAGCACAGGTACCTGTACATACTTTCTCAACTGAGAAAGTGTAATGTTTTTCAAAAAAATCTGTTGAGTAAGTCATTATTGAGGGTCTTCTACATTTAAAATACTATCATTGAATGTTCTGGATATTAGGGAAGTAAAAGTCTATATTCCTCCTCTTGGTAATTCATTTGAGAGAGAAAAATGTGTATTGAACAGTTAAGTAACAACTTAAATGTAACATATACACATAATCTGTGTACTTGTGTGAACCTACTTGCAACTGCAATTAAGGCTATAAGGAAATTTAGTTATAAGTATAGAAGTAGAAAGAGGTGAATAAATATATGGAGAGGTCTTAAAACTGAATGGAAAAAGAATATTACATGTGACCTAAAACCTGTTTTTATTCTTACCTACTAAAAAATTCTAAATATTAATAGTGCCTTAGCAAGGTTTCAACTACCATTTTGAGCAAATCTTATTTTATTCGCCGTGACACAATTTGGACAGTTTGAGGCCTGTATTTTAATAAATGTCCACAGCCAGTTAAAAAATGTTCATTACTGAAAGAAAGCAGAGCAGTTGAAAATGATCACCAAAAATTTTAATAGAAGTTCCAGGATATCTATGGACTTCTGATTGGTATGTTTGAATTTAAGTGGAAAACATTTTTTTTTTTATCTTCTGGGGAAATCCTAGTTCCAAGAGTTTAACACTTCTTAATGAAGTGTTAACAGGATATCACCGTGGGTAACAATGTGGCTCCAAATTTGGCTATCAGAGTCACTTGAGGCTTCTTTTTAAAAATCTAGATTAAAAGGCTTCCCTTGATTTAGGGGTTGAAATGGGCCTAGAAATCTGTATTCTTAATAAACTTCCCAAGTGATTTTTATTACCAGAGAGGAGTGGAACCCGCTGTTTCTAAAGAACTCACAATTCCTGTTATCCATTGCTGAGGGACAGAAAAGAACCACCATTTCTCAAGCTCCCTACCATTTTGCCCATTTCCAATGCTCTCATTTCCCACTCCACTCCCTCCAACACATGCAAGTAGCCATTTTCCCTCCATCATGTATGTAACTCTTTCTGGAACATGGTTGTGTGCTTCCATTATGTAAAGGGACTCTAAATTTTAAAAAAAACTTTGTATTACACTGTAAAACGGAACTCCTTTAATTTTGACAACTATTTATTAATTTGTTTCTTAATATCTCGTGTCATTTTTTTATCATTTGATATTGTTCTGGATTTTAGATACTTACCGGTTTTTATCATGAAAGAAAGAGTGTTTTCGTTACTCCTAGTGTGGACTCCATTTTGTTTTCCAGATAGCTTACATAGGCTTTCTTCAATTAGGAACTTAAAGCCAGTGAAGTCTTAGTTCTACCAATTTGGACTTTTTGATATAATTTGGACATTTGATATAAACCAGAACTAAAGGTTCCATCTCCCTAGATCACAAACACTAGAGCTAGACCTCTAGCTTTCAGTCAGAAATGTCACATTGAATCCAACTTATTAAATAAATATATAACATATGTAGGCCACCTGGCCATTGTGTGTTTAATAGATATTAAAGTTTGGAGAAAAATTGCAGTCTACATTAGATGTTCTCAGTCAATCACTGACAAAGACTGAAGTTCAAATTCTGACGGTGGATTTTTGTTTCCTGTATTCTTGGTCTTTGAATATCCTATGCAATTTTTTGGCTATTTTCTCCCTAGGGTTCTTTCTTAAAAGAAAATCATTGTCAACAGCTTAAGCAAAGCCTGGCAGTAATCAAAGCAGTGTATAGTCATTGGATGAAGAAAAGTAGGGAGGAATAATTTAAAAAGCAGCATTCTTTTCTTGAGGCTGAGTTTCTTTACCCATCTGCAAACTGAAAAGAACTAACTAGGTGGTAGGATTCTGTCATTATTCACTAGGTGGTTTGTGTATGCCAAGCTGAATTTTTTCCCCAGAGTCTTCCAAAATTGCCTAATAACAAACAAAAAATATAGTTTGATAACAGCGGATGTCTTGAGTGGTAGGGATTATATTGTTATTATTGGTTTTCTTTGTGCTTTTCCTATTTTCCCACCTCTCTTCTATGATCATTTTAAAAAATGAACATTAATATTTTTGAAGAGGCTTTTATCATGAAATGGAAAAACTCATTTGAAGAAATAGAAGAATGATTCTTTAAAACAAAACTGGCACTTTGAAAAACTAAAATCCACTTAAACATTGACTGAGATGTTTTAATTTTGTTCTGGGTTTCATGCCTTAAAATTGAAGAATGATATGCGGTTGCATATAATTATAAAACTTGAAGTTGTCTCCCACTATGAATGGCTACTTTATGGTTTTCAACTGTAAAGACTTCTAGCAAAGTTACAAAGCCCTGCTCCAATTCTCTGATAAATAATTTTACAACATTTTTAAAACATACACATATCCAAATATCATAGAGGGAAATATTAAAATTCTAAAAGCCCATTGAAGAGAGATTGCCAAAATATATGCCGGAGGCACAGGTTTCAGGAATGATTATATTTAATACCTTTATTAATTAGCTAGAATATGACTAAAACAATATATTAATGACATTCATGAGTTTTGTTCCACTGGGATATGTAGACACTAATGAATACTAAAATTACTCAGGAGACACAATAACTATAGCTCTAAATATGTTACACATATGCTGCTTTTTTTAAATGTTAGCTACCTGGAGTCATCATCTTGTTTCCCTTGTATTTGATAACGCTTTTAGTACAGCATTTAAGAAACTCACTTGACCAGATCAACACACTTCAAATTACCTGTACACTGTAAGTCCAAACCACAAGATAAAGGCTCAGTTTGTGTGTCAGCTCTGCCTAGGAAATTGCTTTAGTTTTTAAATTCATTTAAATTGTAAAGAGGAAAATGGTTGTGTTTTCAGCTGTATCCCTCTAGGCTTCTACAGGCATCTTTGGGTCATTGCTCGGAGTCCTTGTCTCAATTCACTGCCTTTGTCTTTCCCAGATAGATCTACTAAGTAAGTCCTCTGCAGAAACATGGCCTGCTTCAGTTTCTGAACTAATCATTATAAGCATAGCAGAAAGAATATCAATCACCTCAGTCCCAATATCCAAAGCAGAACAGAACTAGGTCTTTTGAAAGACATAGTATCCTGTAGCACTTGGATGAATTGCAGGCAGTTGTGGAGCATTCACATTACCACAGTCCCTTGCCACTCCCACTATGTAAGGCCAGTTCATAAGCTATAGTTTCTCTTCTATGGTTTCCAAGCATTCTCATTCTCCACAGGGGCTGAACACCTGCCTTGTACTCACATCCTTTTATATTAGGTTCCCTACAGTTTGGCCAGCTCCAGTCTATGTCTCCCCTTGGAAGCTTAGGGGCTGAGAAATTACGTATCTACTTTCCATTCAATAGCCTAATACAGTATCATTCTTTGAGAAATATAGGGTGACATACATTTAAAGAAAAGAAAGATAATATTTGGTGATAATATGATCATCTACACATGCAATGTTAGGTAATCTCAAAAGATCAGGGGCTCCCTAGCACTCTGGGAGGCTGAGGCAAAAGGATTGCTCGAGATCAGGAGTTCGAGACTAGCCTGAGCAAGAGTGAGACTCCGTTTCTACTAAAAATAGAAAAAATTAGCTGAACAACTAAAAATAGAGACAAACAAGCAAAAAAATTAGCCGGGTGTGGTGGCGAGCACCTGTAGTCCCAGCTACCCAGGAGTCTGAGGCAGCAGGGTCGCTTAAGCCCAGGAGTTTGAGGTTGCCTTGAACTGACACCATGGCACTATAGCCCAGGCAACAGAGCGAAGAGTCTGTCTCAAAAAAAAAAAAAAAAAAAAAAAAAAAAAAAAAAAAAAAGAAAGAAAAAGAAAAAGAACAAAAAAGAAGATCAGTTATGAGGGAACCGCTAAACAGCAGAGGTCACAGAGAGCCCCCATGCCTTCCTTAGTCTTGGAAGGCTCCAAAAGAGCTATCTCTGTGGAGTCTCCCTTATTCCACCTGTGTAGTCTCAGGGCGGGAAGGGCATATGTCTGAATGAAGACGGTAGCCCCAGTTGTGCAGAGAGAAGAGTCTTGGGTTTAACCAGAGTCAAGGTGAGGACCCTGAGTGTTCACGAGAGGATCTCTCCCCAAAAGAGGCAGGCCCACAGAGCCCCACCCCTGCGGTCAAGGCCGAGGAGCTCAGGCGGGGCAGCCGTGTGTGGCGGGCGGAGATTCCCTGCGTAGGACTGACGGAGCTGAGGGTTTTGTTTGGAGGCTGGTGGACTCGGGTCAGTAGGGTGAGGAGTCCAAGCTCTGCTGGATATCAAGGTAAGGACCCTGAGTGAGGACTTAGGGACCACCGACTCCAAAACAGCGGGGGCCCCCCCACAGCGTCCCATCCCCCACAGCGTCCAGTCCCCTACAGCGTCCCGCCCCCGCTATCCACGCTCTAAGACCCGGGCGGCCGCGGCCGGATGTGGCCAACCTCACTTCCGCTGTGAAGACTAGAACCTCTTCGTGAGGAGAAGCGGCGTCCGGTGAGCTGAGGGTGAATTCCCGGGACTGGTCAGGAGTGAAGGTGAGGCCCGAGAGCGTCGAGCTCGCGTGTCGATTGAAGGGACCACTCCCCATCCATAATAAAGGGGACCCCACTAAGTCTCGCCCCTGCACTTGGCCCTGGGAGGCCCTGGCAAAGCTGCCTGACAGAGTTCTGCCTGGAAATGGTCAGGGAGGGGAGGGCCTTGGTCTAGGGGGGGAGCAGATGGAGGAGAACCAGGCCCTAACTGGAGTCAAGGTGAGGACCGAGTGTTAATGAGTGGACCTTTACCCTAAAGAAGGGCCACACTGAGCAACACCACTGCACTGAGCTTTAGGAGGCCCTAGGCAACGTTCACAAATGTCGAATGACTGGCCTACCCTCTAGGGACTAAGGGAGTTGCGGCCTACACCCGAGGCTCACATCTGCTGTCAGCAATAGGAGGCTCAGGACAGAGCTGGAGAATTGAGATGCCCTCTTATTTCCTCTGGAGGTGATCTCAGGGAGGTGAGGGCTTTGGTCTAAACAGGTAGGCCCAATTCAGCAGAGGGACCCAGTCAGTCACTAACAGGAATCAAGGCTATGACACTGAATGATGATGAGGGGACTCCTCCCAAAAAGAAGGGAGACATATAAAGCTCCACCCGGTTGTCAGACTTGGCAGACCTGAGCAGGGTGGCTTGTTGAGTTGCACTCACTCTTCTCATGGTTTCTTAGAGATATGAGGGACAAGGTCAAAGAGGGCAGTCGCAGGTCAGCAGAGAGAGGATTTCCAGGTTGTGCCAGGTGTCATGGTAAGAACCCTGGGGACTGCAGTGACCTTTCACCCCATATTATTGTGAGCCACACAGAGTCTTCCCTACTATCAGCTCTGGGAGACCCTAGGCAGAAAAGTCAGGTAGCCATGCCCATTAGTTTTCACTCAGGGTAGTAGGGAAATGAGGGTTTTGACCTGAGGATGGTGGTCACATGTCAACAGAGAGAAGAATCTTAGGCCTCTCATGAGTCAAATTTAGAAGATGAGTTGGGACCCTATGTGGGTTCACCTGTCACAGGGCAGTAATCTGCCTGCCACAGCTTTCACTTTTTGGAGGACCACATTTGGTCAGATAAGACCACCTTAACTTCCTCCTATTAAGTCTCAGGGAAGTTGGCTCTTACTACCATACACCTCAGTTCACAAAAAAGGGGAGCTCCCCTTCCAGGAGCCAACTTGAGGAATCTGAATGAGGACTCAAAGGTCCACTGAACCTTGAACAGAGAGGACATCACACAATCCTTTGCTTTTAGCCCTGGAAACCTCAGGAAAGGGCTGTCAGGTTGAGCATCCCCTCACTTCTTTATAGCACATCTAAGGGAGGCGAGACCCTTGGTGTGAATGTGCAGCCACCAGTGATCAGAAGGTAGGTGGTGCCTAGCATTCTATGGAACCAAGGTGAGGCCCCTGAATGAGGGCTAAAGACACCAATGAGCCCAAGACAAAAAAGATTTCACTGAACTCTCAGCATTTTGTGTCCCCTGTCATGACAGTGGGACTGAGGCATCCCTTTAATTCTTTTCCATGTGTCCCAGAGAGCTTTGAAGTATCACCTTTAGAGGAGGAGAGGACAGTGTCTCAGGCCCTGCCAAGAGTTCATATGCTCATCCTAAAAATGAACTGAGATGGCCCCAAACACCAGAAGACAGGAGGCCCTACTGCCAGTACCTGCTGTCACACCAGTAAGCCAGAATGCCATCTAAGACTCACTCTGAGGGTTCCATAGTTGTTCTGTGGTGTCTTAGGGGAGAGGATGACCAGGAGAACAGGAGCCCTGTGGGATTATAGAACAGTGTCCTCAGGGAAACCTGCAGAGGCAGGTTGCTTTCAGTAAAGCCAAGATGATATCTCTCTGCTGAAAGTGCTCACAGGATCTCATTCTCCCTCCTCCAGGTACGTCAACCACCTACTCTCCTGCCCACACTCGCACCTGCTGTCTCCAGCCATAGCCATCATGCCTCGTGGTCAGAAGAGTAAGCTGCGTGCCCGTGAGAAACGCCGCAAGGTCCGAGGTGAGACCCAGGGTCTTGATGATGCTCAGGCCACTGCAGCAGAGAAAGGAGAGTCACCCTCCACTTCCTCTCCTGTTTTGGGGAATACTGCCTCCAGCTCCTCTGCTGCTGGCAGTTCCCAGAAACCTCAGAGAGCTCCACCCACCTCTGCTGCTGCTGCTGCAGGTGCTTCATGCACAACATCTGATAGAGGTGCCAAGAGCCAAGATCAGGAAAATGCAGGTTCCTCTGAGGCCTCATCCTCTGCTGAGAGCCTGCAAAAAGATCCTCTAACCAGGAGGGTAGGAATGTTGGTGCAGTTCCTTCTGTTCAAGTATAAAATAAAAGAGCACATTACAATGGCAGAAATGCTGAGGGTTGTCAACAAAAGGTACAGGGAGCGCTTCCCAGAGATCCTCAAGAGAGCCTCTGAGCGCCTGGAGCTGGTCTTTGGTCTTGATCTGAAGAAAATCAACCCCAACGGTCACTCCTACATTCTTGACAGCAAGCTAGACCTCAGCGATGATGGAACTCTGAGCAGTATCTGGGGCTTTCCCAGGAATGGGCTTTTGATGCCTCTCCTGGGTGTGATCTTCTTAAATGGCAACTGTGCCACTGAGGAAGAGATCTGGGAATTCCTGAATATTTTGGGGATCTATGATGGGAAGAGGCACTTCATCTTTGGGGAGCCCCGAAAGCTCATCACCCAAGATCTGGTGAGGGAAAAGTATCTGGAATACCAGCAGGTGCCCAACAGTGATCCTCCACGCTATCTGTTCCTATGGGGTCCCAGAGCCCATGTAGAAACCAGCAAGATGAAAGTCCTGGAGTTTTTGGCCAAGATCAATGATACCATCCCCAGTGCCTTCCCAGCCCAGTATGAAGAGGCTTTGAGAGATGAGGAAGACAGAACCCGAGCTACAATTGCAGCCATGTCTGCCACTTCTGCCAGGGCTTGTGCACGTCTTAGGGCCACAGCCAGCAGCTCCTCCCACCCCTAGTGAGGCCTGAGGCAGATTCTTTACTTTGTTATTGAAAAATCCTGTTAACCTTTGTTCTTGTTATATATGAATAACTTGTTGACTAATCTTTTTTTTTCAACTGGTGTTTCTTTCAATATAAGGTTTATTTCAGTTCAAAATATAAGTGTACAAATGACATGGATCACATATTTATTGCAATTTGTTAGGTTTAGTAGTAAGAGTTTTTGGGTTTTGTTTTTTTTTTTTGAAATGTGAATTGAACATCCTTAAATCACTTTCGTGATCCAGAAAAAGATAATATGATATTGGAATAGGAATATTCATGGAAATGTGAAAGATTTCACAGTAAAGTAGTTGGAATCAGAAAACAGAGAAAAAAATAAAAATTGGTTAATTCTTGGTTTGCTTTACTCAATTTAATTTGTCTTCTGATAAATGGAAAATATATGTACATGGATATGCTTATGTTATTCAAAAATGTGTGAAAAATAAAAGCAGCAGATTAGACCTCTTGTCCTTGGCTTGTATTTTACCGAAACTTTAGTTGAGAGCACCTGCTCTTTGGAAGTCTTCATGTCTGTGCTGGGAATGTTTAGTTAAAGAAGACACAGCTCCTGCCCATGCAGTTGTAGATTCGAAGGGAAGCTATCTATTATCATGGAAGAGAGTGAGAAACTCTCTACTTCATAAAGAAGTGAAATTCATGACAAAGAGGTAATAAAAGGAAAATATTACCTAGTTTTCATTGCTAAGCAGCTATTTTAACTGAATGTGGTTTTTTTTGGTCCTAGATTGTTGCATTATTCTCTAAGATGTCTTGGATATTTAAAAAATCTCAGCTTGATAGATAGTAATGTCTCAGGTCAGATCATCATAGTAATAATTGCCAATCAGTAATGTCTCAATAAGAGACAGCCACAGCCACAGATGCTCTGTATACATTACATATATTCTACCAGTCCTATGAGATGGGGGCTTATCAAACCCACTTTACTGTAGAGAGCCTGAGGCTCATTGAGTTTGGTAGTGTGCCAGAGTTCACAGTGGTAGTATGTAGCAAGTAATGACAGAGTTGGGACCACAGCCCCAATCTGAATACTCTACAGCCCACACTGTTCCACTCCTCCCAAACTGAGGCACACCCTGTGTCTCTTTTTTTAAAAATTTTTTTGCTTTTCATTTATAATTTTTTTTTAATTTCAGCATATGGCAGGGGTACGAATGTTTAGGTTACATATATTGCCTTGTGTCTCTTATTTTAATTTTCTTCTCAGTACTCTCAAATGTGTTTCAGGTGGTAAAAAGAAGTAGTTGTGCCCAAACTACTGATTGGAATACATAACCAGAGCAACAAAAACATCAAAGTAATTGAGAGGTATAAATAGAGAAATGAGTGAAACAATGTTCAGTGACAGTGATAGTAAAATTATCTATATTTACAGTGTTAGATAACCTCAAATATAGGGGCTCCCCAAATCATCCTAAACAATCTCTTCCCTGTCGAAAGTAAATCTGTCAGAACAAAAGTTACATGAATATCTTTTGTCTGGCTGATGAAGAGAAGTAGATCAATGTGTTTCCTTTCTAACAGCTCACCTCCAATCCTGGGCCCCTGCCATGTGCTACAGCTTCCCCATCTCACACCACTCCTAGAACAAGGACCCATTCTCCACAAGGTTTGCAGAGGGGAAACTGCTCTAGAGCTTGCAGGGATGTGGCATTTCCCAGGAAGTATTTAATTTAAGAGACAGAGCCTGGGGTGAGGGATGGGGAAACCAATGCCCCATGTAGGAGGGCTGGGGGTGAAGACCAACACTCCAGAATATGAGGGAGGATCACACAGAGATACCATCCCTGTCTTCTCTTAGATGCAGACAGTCTCAGAGCTTTCAGTCTGAGCAGCTCCTCACATTATTCTTCAGGCTTCTCTGAGGGATATAGTCCTAAAGGTAGCATTTGCCCAGATCAGTAGAGAAAGGAGTCCCAGACTCTCATAGGAATGAAGGCAATAAACTTGAATGAGAATGATGGAAAGGCCCTGCCAGAACAGTGGGGTCATATAAAATCACATCCCAGTTGTTAGCCCTGTGAAGTCCCGAACTGTCCTGTCTGCTTGTGGCTGACACTGAATTCCAATTCAGGTCCTAGCAAGGTGAGGACTTTGGTTTGAAGGCCATGGCCTCAGGTCAGCAGAGAGTCCTAGGAAGGGTTCAGAGTCAAGGTAAAGACCTTGCATGTAGACTTGGAAACTGCTCAAGTCACAACTGACAGGGCTGCCCCTTGTGCTTCCTCTGCTGTTAGCCCTGGGAAGCTCAGGGAAGGCTTAACAGACTTAGGTGCCTCTGACTTCTACCTGGAGGATCTCAAGGAGATGAAAGACTTGGTTTACAAGCTGGCCATCCAGTTCAGCTTAGAGTAGAATCCCAGGCCATGACAGGTGTCAAGGTAAAAATCTTGTATGAGGAATGAGGCAACCAACCACCACAGAGGTGAACAGAGAACAGAAGTGTTCTTAGAAATTCCTGCCTCTGCAGTCAACCCTGAGAGTCCACAGGCAGAGTTTTCAGGCTGAGATTGCCTGTCATTTGCTGAGGAGGGACGGTGGTCTCAGAGACATGAAGTCCTTGGACTAATGAAGCAAGGCCACTTTTAGCAGAGGGAGGAGACTAGCTCCCTAATAGAAGTCAACATGATGACACTGAGGTGACAATAAGCAGACCCCTTTCAGAAAGAAGAGGGTCACATAGAGCCCTGTCCCTGCTTTCAGACCTGAGAAACCCAGGCATGACAACATGAGGAGTCATACTCACTTCTTCCCAGGTAATCTCAAAGATGTGAGGAACCTTAACAAAGGAGGCTGCCTCCGGTCAGAAGAGGGAAGGAAGAGTTCCAGGTTTTTCCAGAAGTCAAGGTGATGACCCTGAAGACAGGGGGACACCACCCCCACAACAGTGAGGGCAACACAGATTCCTTCCACTACTGTTATCCTGGGGAAACTATGAGCAGTTGTGGTAATATGAGGCAAATTTCACTTCTTTCTAGAGTGTATATCAGGGAATGAGGAGCTCTAGTATGAGGGGATAGGACTCAAGTCAAGACAAGGTGTGCCAGGAGTAAGAGTGAAGACACTGAAGAGAGTGCAACCACACACCATATCAGTGGGAGCCACACAGAATCTTCCATACTGTTAACCCTTGAAGACCCCAGGCAGAAATGTCAGGTGTAGGTATCCATCAGTTCTTACTCAGGGGTAACAGGGAAGTGAGGTCTTGATCTTAAGGTGGTGGTTCCATCCACATAAACAGAGGAAGGAATCTTAGGCCTGCCCAGGAGTTAAACTGAGGACTCTGAGTTGGGACTGTGCATGGAAATAGCCATCATAGGACCTCAACCTGTTTGCCACAGCTTTCATTCTTGTGAGACCACTGGCAGGTGCGTAGTCAGATAAGACCAGCCTCACTTCCTCCTCTTGGATCTCAAGAGGAAGTGTGGGCCTCTCTATGAGGAGACCTCCTCAGGTCAAAAATGAGGGGCACCCCAGGCCCTGCCAGCAGTGAAGTCAGAGAACCTGAGTAGGGACTGCAGGAACCACATTTCCTTGAACAGAGGAGACAACAAAGTGTCATGATCTACCCTTTGATATCAATCATAGAAGACTCAGAGCAGGGCTTTCAGGTGAGGCTCTCCCTCACTTCTTTATATCAGGCCTAAGGGAAGGGAAATCTTCGGTCTGAAAGCAAAGCTACCAGTCACCAGAAGGAAGGGATCCCACACATGCTGGTCACTGTGACAAGTGTTTTCCATTGATTACACACATCTTGCCGGTTCTACATGACAGGCCTTACCAAGCCCATTTTCATAGATTCAGAGCCTGAGGCTCATAAAGTTTAATAATGTGCCCATGTTAACACAGCTAGTAATGACAGGGCTGGGATTAAACTCCTGGTCCGAATTAGTCAAAAGCCCATACTGTTCCACTTCTCCCAGCCTGAGGATGACCTTATCCCTTAATTCACTTTTCTTTTCATTACTGCAAAATACATCATAGGCAATAGAAAGAAAGGCTCTGCGGCCAAACTACTGGGTTATAATAAGTATCTAGAGACGTAAAAATACCAAAATACATGAAAGTTTGAATAACAAAAAAAGAAGCAATATTTTGATGACAGAATCATATGCATATGTTTGTGATGTCAGATAACTTCAAAAGTCTTTTTGTTCTTGCTCTACCTGAATAACTGGGAGATTTATCTTTTTGTTTTTGGCACTTTTAAAATTCATTCCTTTAAATAAAAGATTTATTTAGCTTCAATATTTGTGTTTATAAATAACATGTATCACACACTTATTAAATATTTCTTTTCCATATATAAGCGTAAAAGAGGCTCAAAGAATCATATGATTCAGCAACTTCCTTATATAAAGTAAATATATCAGAACTTATATGAGATCCTAAATCTGGCTGGGGAAGAGAAGGAGTGGATCAACATGTGTTTTTCTCACCCACCGCCTATCCTGGGCCCCCCTGCCTTGTGCTGTTGATTTCCCATCTCACATCACTCCTAGGACAAGGACCCATTCTCTGCAAGGTTTACAGAGAGGAAACTGCTCAATACTGTGTAAGGATGTGGCATTTCTCAGGAAGCCTTTAATCCAAGTGACAAGAGTCTATATGAAGACATCCATAAATCAGGACTGGGAAAATGAACACTGAAGAGGATCAGTTATTATCAGCAAGACTAGCCCTTGTGTGATCTCAGACCCAGAGGGCCCCAGGTAGAGCTGTTGGGCTGAGCATCCTCTCACTTATTCCTCACAGTTGTCAGGAACTTGAGAGCTTTGGTCTAAGGAAGGCAGCCTCAGTTTGGTAGAAAGAGGAGTCCCAGGATCTGTTTGATATAAATCCTTTAATGAAGGTAGCACTTATCCAGAACACTGAGGTCCTGAAGAGTCCAGCCCCCACTGTTAGCCCTTGGAGGTCCTTGAATTCCATGGCCTGATGAATTATGGAGAGCCTTCAAGAGATGAAGCAGAGACAGCCCAAGCCAGAGCTGCAGCCAGGGTTGGCACTATTGCCATGGCTGGGGCATATACCAGAGCCATGTCCAGCAACTCCTCCTAGATCTAGTGAGATCTGAGGCAGATTCTTCACTTTGTGGTTGAAAAGAGAAGTCAACACTATAAGTAGTGGAGGGTCAAAGTGGATCGGGGGGAAACACATTGTATGTCTTCTTTTTGTTCTTGCCCTACTTGAATAACTGGGAGATGTATCTTTTTGGTTTTGGTACTTTTAAAATTCATTCCTTTAAATAAAATATTTATTTAGCTTCAGTATTTGTGTTCGTGAATAACATGGATCACATTTATTAAATATATTTTTTTCCATATAGAAGTGTAAAACTTTTGGTATTTTGATCAACAAATTGAAAATCCCTGGATCTCCTATTGTGGTCTAGAATAAGATAACAAGTAATGTGAATGAGGATTTTTTCTTATTCTATAAATTTAAGGTGTACAACATGATGTCTCAATATACATATATATATACACAGTCATGCACACATGATGACATCATACCGAAATGCATTACTCACATGTTTGTGGTGATGCTGGTGCAAGCAAACCTACTACACTGCCAGTCATATAAAAGTATAGCATACACAATTATGTACAGTACATAATACTTAATAATGATAATAAATGACTCTATTACTGGTTTACGTATTTAATGTGCTATACTTTTTATAATTATTTTAGAGTGTATTCCTTCTACTTATAAAAGAAGTTAATGTAAAACAGCCTCAGGCAGGTCCTTAAGGAGGTATTCCAGAAGAAGGCATTGTTGTCATAGGAGATGACAGCTCCATGTGTGTTATTGCCCTGGAAGACCTTCCAGTGGGACAAGATGTGGAAATGGAAGACAGTGATATTAATGATCTTGTCCCTGTGTAGGCCTAGGCTGATGTGTATGTTTGTATCTTAGTTTTCAACAAAAAATTTTAAAAAGTAAAAATAATTTAAATAGAAAAAAGCTTATAGAATAAGGATATAAAGAAAGAAAATATTTTTATACAGCTGTATGATGTATTTGTGTTTTAAGGTATTATTACAAAAGAGCCAAAAAATTTTAAAATTTTATAAAGCAAATATCTTACAATAAGCTAAGGTTAATGTAGTATTGAAGAAAGAGAAATAGTCTTTATAAACTTAGTGCGGCCTAAATGTACAGTCTTGGGGGGCGGAGCAAGATGGCGGACGAATAACACCGCCAGACAGAGGGTCTCTACAGAAAAGACCAATTCTAGCAGAAACTAGAGGAAAGAAGCAAGAAGACGAGCATACAGCGGACAAGGGCCGGAAGGAGGGGTACCTGAGACCCCGGGAGACTCCACGGGAGGAGGCTGCGGAGGAGAACTGGAGGCTGAGACCACCGGAGCAGCCCAGAGACCAGCGGCAAGGGTAGGTGGAATTGCTGTTTCCCCTCCCCTGCATTCGGGACTGCTGGCGGGCTCCCCAGTGGGTGGAGAGACCTGCGGACATCAGCCCAGAGACTGCCGCCGCTTGCCAACGGTGAGCCTGTAGCAGACGTGGCACCAGGTTCCCAACTTCCTCCGGGCACCTCCGTGTGCACGGACCCGAGCCGCGCGGCAGGCGCCATATTGCCTCCTCCTCCCCTCCGCCGACCCTACCCGCGGCTGCCCAGAGAGACAATACAGCCACCAGCCGGAGGCACCTCCAGGGAACGGGACCTTCCCGTTTGGGACCCCGCCCGCCCTCCCAGGTGCTGCTGGCACCGTGTTCCCAGGAAAACGGTGCCGACTCAGAGGCTGAGAGACATAGATCCAGCTTGGGCTCCCTGTGGGTGAATTAGGACCGGAAATCCTCTCCCTGGTGGGAATACAGTTTGAACTCTGGGACCCAGAGGTCGGACCTGCAGACCAGATCCCCTGCACCGAGGGCTAGCATTGCCCCGGGCACAGAAGGATTATACGAGAACAGCCTACTGAGGGCTGTGTGCCTCCAGGGGCGGATCGGCGTCCTAGAGGGCAACCCTCCTCCCAGGAGGAGGCCGTGCGCCCAACCCAGGTGGCGTTCCTGTGCAGGGAACCTCCCCGCCGGCACCACAGTCCGGGGAGGCCTGGTGGCTTGTGGTCTGGCCTGCTGGCAGAGGCCCAGGAGTAGCTGCAGAGTTGGGGAGGGTGGAAAGAAGCGAGGTCTGCTGCAGACTGCGGGTCTCAGACAGCCCCACCCCCACCTCCAGACTTTCTGGCTGAGCGGGACCATTCCAGCCCTGCCCTGACAGCTTTCCCTGTAAGCTGAGAACAGAACTTTGACCCCTGCTAACGGCCTGAGGGCAGGCTTACCCAACCCAGCTCCGCCCAGAACGAGAGCTGATAACAGGACTCAAAATCAACACCATAGCCTGTTCCTCCAAGCAAACGCCACCTACTGACAGGGGCGGCATCTTGCACAGCCTTTCCACGGCATCCACTGACTCAATATACAGGGAGTGGTCCAATTTCACCCACAGGCACCACCTAACGCCTCAGAAACTAAACAAGGTGTGTGAATACCCAAACAATAACCTAAGGAAAGAAACAACAACTGATCGACATGGGAAGAAGTCAGCGAAAGAACTCAGGAAATATGAAGAACCAAACGGAAAACACACCCCCAAGGAGGAGCACCAGCCCCCTAGAAACGGACACCGACCAAAATCAGGCAACCAATATGACAGAAAAGGAATTTCGTATGTGGATCATAAGAACACTCACCCAGCTGCAACAACAACTCAATAACCAACACCAAGAAAACACAAAAAACCTCCAAGAAATGGAACAAAGGTTCAACAAAGAGATTGACACAGTGAAGAAAACTTTAACCGAAGTCCTGGAGATGAAGAATCAACTCAGAGAACTACAAAATACTGTGGAAAGTCTCAAGAACAGGGTAGATCAAGCAGAAGAAAGAATCTCAGAGCTTGAAGATAACACCTTCCAATTAAATAAATCAGTCACAGAAATACAGCAGAGAAACAAGAGAAAAGACCAAAGCCTACAAGAGCTGTGGGATTATGTGAAAAAACCTAACGTGAGGGTCATAGGTTTAGCCGAAGGGGAGGAAGACAACACTCAAGGGCTGGACAAGCTTTTTGAAGATATAATAGAGGAAAATTTCCCAGGCCTTGCTCAAAATCTCGATATACAAGTTCAAGAAGCCCAGAGGACCCCTGGGAGATTCAATGCAAACAGGAAGACGTCACGTCATGCAGTCATCAGACTGACCAAAGTATCAACTAAAGAGGCCCTTCTAAGAGCTGTAAGACAAAAGAAGCAAGTGACATACAAGGGAAAGCCAATTCGAATAACATCAGACTTCTCTAATGAGACTTTACAAGCAAGGAGAGACTGGGGCCCCATTCTCACTCTTTTGAAACAAAACAATGCCCAGCCTAGAATATTATTCCCTGCAAAACTAAGCTTCATATATGAAGGAGAAATAAAAACATTCTCAGACAAGCAAAGGCTCAGAGAATTCACCAAGACAAGACCAGCCCTACAAGAAGTACTTAAAACAGCGTTACGCACGGAACATCATAATAATAATCCACGGATATAAAAACAACCAAAACCCAAAGATATTAAAGGCCAGATATTACAATGGCTCAAGACAGAAATCATAGCAACAACATCCAACCCAACAGAATGATCAGTAATCTACCTTACCTATCAGTTCTCTCAATAAATGTGAATGGCTTAAACTCTCCACTCAAGAGACATAGGCTGGCTGAATGGATAAGAAAATACAGGCCAAGTATATGCTGTCTTCAGGAAACACATTTAACCTGCAAGGATGCACATAGACTAAAAATAAAAGGGTGGAGATCAATATTCCAAGCAAATAGAAACCAAAAGAAGGCTGGTGTGGCAGTTCTAATTTCAGACGATTTAGTTTTTAAACCAACAAAAGTAGTAAAAGACAAAGAGGGTCATTATATAATGGTGAAGGGCACAGTCCAACAAGAGGAGATAACAATTTTAAATATATATGCACCCAACTTAGGTGCACCCAGATTCATAAAGCAAACCTTACTGGAGCTAAGCAAATGGATTAATAGCAACTCCATAATCGCCGGGGATTTCAACACCCCACTGACGGCACGAGACAGATCCTCCAAACAGAAAATTAATAAAGAAATAATGGACTTAAACAAAACTCTAGAACAATTGGGTCTGACAGACATCTACAGAACATTCTACCCAAAATCCACTGAATATACGTTCTTCTCATCAGCTCACGGGACATTCTCTAAGATTGACCATATCCTAGGACACAAAGAAAATCTCAAGAAATTTAAAAAAATAGAAATCATACCATGTACTTTCTCAGATCACAGTGGAATAAAACTAGAAATCAACCCTAACAGAAACTCACATTTCTACACAAAAACGTGGAAATTAAACAACCTCCTACTAAATGATTACTTCGTAAATGAAGAAATCAAGACGGAAATAAAAAACTTCTATGAAGAAAACGACAATGGAGAGACAAGTTATCAACTCCTCTGGGACACAGCTAAAGCAGTTCTGAGAGGAAAGTTTATCTCCATAAATGCCTATAACCAAAAGGCAAGAAGATCACAAATAGACAATCTAATGAAACGACTCAAAGAGCTGGAAAAAGAAGAACAGACCAACCCCAAACCCAGCAGAAGAAGTGAAATCAACAAGATCAAATCAGAACTAAACGAAATTGAAAACAGGAAAGCTATTCAGGAGATTAATAAAACAAAAAGTTGGTTCTTTGAAAAAATAAACAAAATTGACACGCCATTGGCTAAGCTAACGAAAAGCAGAAAAGAGAAATCTCTAATAAGCTCCATCAGGAATGAAAAAGGAGATATCACAACTGATCCCAAAGAGATACAAGATACAATTTATGAATACTACAAAAATCTTTATGCACACAAACTGGAAAATGTGGAGGAAATGGACAAATTTCTAGAAACACACAGCCTCCCTAGGCTCAACCAGGAAGAAATAGATTCCCTGAACAGACCAATCTCAACAGCTGAAATAGAAACAGCAATTAAAAATCTCCCTAAAAAGAAAAGTCCCGGTCCAGATGGCTTCACACCTGAATTTTACCATACTTACAAAGAAGAACTAGTACCTATCTTGCAGAAACTATTCCACAACATCGAGAAGAACGGAAACCTCCCCGACACCTTTTATGAAGCGAATATTACTCTGATACCAAAACCAGGAAAGGATGCAACAAAAAAAGAAAACTACAGACCAATATCCCTAATGAATATAGATGCAAAAATTTTCAACAAAATCTTAGCTAACCGAATCCAGACACTTATCAAAAAAATAATCCACCACGACCAAGTGGGCTTCATCCCAGGGATGCAGGGATGGTTCAACATACGTAAATCTATAAATGCAATTCACCACATCAACAGAAGCAAAAACAAAGACCACATGATTCTTTCAATAGATGCAGAAAAAGCTTTTGACAAAATTCAACACCCTTTCATGATACGAACACTTAAGAAAATAGGCATAGAAGGGACATACCTAAAAATGATACAAGCCATATATGACAGACCCGTAGCCAACATCATACTGAATGGGGAAAGACTGAAATCATTCCCACTTAGAACTGGAACCAGACAAGGCTGCCCACTATCTCCACTTCTATTCAACATAGTGCTGGAAGTCTTGGCTACAGCAATCAGACAGGAAAATGGAATCAAAGGTATCCAAATAGGGGCAGAAGAGATCAAACTTTCACTGTTTGCTGATGATATGATATTGTATCTAGAAAACCCCAAGGATTCAACCAAGAAACTCCTGGAACTGATCAATGAATTTAGTAAAGTCTCAGGATACAAAATTAATACACAGAAATCAGAGGCATTCATATACGCCAACAACAATCTAATTGAGAACCAAATCAAAGACTCAATTCCCTTCACAATAGCAACAAAGAAATTAAAGTACCTAGGAATATATTTAACCAAAGAGGTAAAAGACCTCTACAGGGAGAACTATGAAACACTGAGGAAGGAAATAGCAGAGGATGTAAACAGATGGAAATCTATACCATGCTCGTGGATCGGCAGACTCAATATCGTCAAAATGTCTATACTACCCAAACTGATCTACAGATTCAATGCAATACCTATTAAAATCCCATCAGCATTCTTCACAGATATAGAAAAAATAATTTTACGCTTCGTATGGAACCAAAGAAGACCCCGAATATCAAGAGCAATTCTAGGCAACAAAAACAAAATGGGAGGCATTAATATGCCAGATATTAAACTATACTACAAAGCTGTAGTAATTAAAACAATATGGTATTGGCACAAAAACAGGAATATTGACCAGTGGAACAGATGTGAGAATCCTGATATAAAACCATCCTCATATAGCCGTCTCATCTTTGACAAAGCAGACAAAAACATACGCTGGGGAAAAGAATCCCTCTTCAATAAATGGTGCTGGGAAAACTGGATAGCCACCTGTAGAAGGCTAAAACAGGACCCACACCTTTCACCTCTCACAAAAACCAACTCACGCTGGATAACAGACTTAAACCTAAGATATGAAACTATTAGAACTCTAGAGGAAAAAGTTGGAAACACTCTCCTAGACATCGGCCTGGGCAAAGAGTTTATGAAGAAGTCCCCAAAGGCAATCACAGCAGCAACAAAAATAAATAAATGGGACATGATCAAACTACAAAGCTTCTGCACAGCCAAAGAAATAGTCATGAAAGTAAACAGACAACCTACAGAATGGGAGAAAATTTTTGCATCCTATGCATCCGATAAGGGACTGATAACTAGAATATACTTAGAACTCACGAAAATTAGGAAGAAAAAATCAAATAACCCCATTAAAAAGTGGGCAAAGGACTTGAACAGAAATTTTTCTAAAGAAGACAGAAGAATGGCCAACAAACATATGAAGAAATGCTCATCATCTCTAATCATCAGGGAAATGCAAATCAAAACCACAATGAGATATCACTTAACCCCAGTGAGAATGGCCTTTATCAAAAAATCTCCAAACAATAAATGCTGGCGTGGTTGCGGAGAGAGAGGAACACTCCTACACTGCTGGTGGGACTGCAAACTAGTTCAACCTCTGTGGAAAGCAATATGGAGATACCTTAAAGCGATACAAGTGAATCTACCATTTGATCCAGCAATCCCATTGCTGGGCATCTACCCAAATGATCCAGTGACACTCTACAAAAAAGACACCTGCACTCGAATGTTTATAGCAGCACAATTCATAATTGCAAGGCTGTGGAAACAGCCCAAGTGCCCATCAATCAAAGAATGGATTAATAAAATGTGGTATATGTACACCATGGAGTACTATTCAGCTCTAAGAAACAATGGTGATATAGCACACCTTATATTTTCCTGGTTAGAGCTGGAACCCATACTACTAAGTGAAGTATCCCAAGAATGGAAAAACAAGCACCAGATATATTCTCCAGCAAACTGGTATTAACTGAGTAGCACCTACGTGGACACATAGGTGCTACAGTAATAGGGTATTGGGCAGGTGGGAGGGGGGAGGGGGGCGGGTATATACATACATAGTGAGTGAGATGTGCACCATCTGGGGGATGGTCATGATGGAGACTCAGACTTTTGGGGGGAGGGGGGGAAATGGGCATTTATTGAAACCTTAAAATCTGTACCCCCATAATATGCCAAAATAAAAAAAAAAATAATAATTAAAAAAAAAAAAATGTACAGTCTTATAAAGACTACAGTGGTGTATGGTAATGTCCTAGGCTTTCACATTCACTCACTACTCACTCATTGACTCGCCGAGAGCAACTTGCAGTCCTATAGAATTGTACCATTTTTGAACGTTTTATACAATATTTTTACTGTACTTTTTCTATGTTCAAGATACACAAATACTCAGCATTGTGCTACAGTTGCCTAAAGTACAATAACATGCTGTATGGGTTTCTAGCCTAGGAGCCACAGGCTATACTCTATAGCCTAGGTACGTAGTAGGATACACCATCTAGGTTTGTGTAAGACACTCTATCATGTTCACACAAGGATGAAATTGCCTAATGATGCATTTCTCAGAATGTACCTTTGTTGTTAAGTAACTCGTGACTGTACATAGCGAAATGATTACTACGAGTAAGCAATTTAACATATCCATTATCTCACATAGTTACTTTTTTTGTGGTAAGGGCACCTAAAATCTACTCTCTTAAAAAATTTCAGGCCGGGCATGGTGGCCCACACCTGTAATCCTAGCACTCTGGGAGACCGAGGTGAGAGGATCGCTCAAGGTCAGGAGTTTGAAACCAGCCTGAGCAAGAGCAAGATCCCGTCTCTACTAAAAATAGAAAGAAATTAATTGGCCAACTAAAAATACAGAAAAAATTATCCAGGCATGGTGGCGCATGCCTGTAGTCCCAGCTACTTGGGAGGCTGAGGAAGTAGGATAGCCTGAGCCCAGGAGTTTGAGGTTGTTGTGAGCTAGGCTGACGCCACGGCACTCTAGTCCAGGCAACAGAGTGAGACTCTGTCTCAAAAAAATTTTTTTTCAGTATACAATATTATTAACTATAATCCCCATGCTGTACTTTAAATCTCCAGATTTATTCATTCTATATAACTACAACTTTGTGCCATTTGACCTACATCTTCCCATCCTCTCTCCATCCCTTCCTCTGATAACCACTGTTTTATCTGTTTCTATGTGTCAACTTTTTATTTTCTTTTTAGATTCTGTATATAAGAGAAATTACGTAGTATTTTTCTTTCTGTGTCTGGTTTATTTCACTTAGCGTTTATCTGCATACTTGCAATAGCAGAATCTCCTTTTTAAAAGCCGAATAATACTACATTTCATATATATATATATATATATATATATATATATATCTCACAATTTCTTTATCTATTTATCCATAGACAAACACTTTGGTTGTTTCCATACCTTGGTTATTGATAATAATGCTACAGTGAACATGGAAGTATAAATATTCTTGGAAGGTGGTGATTTCATTTACTTTGGGTATATGTTCAGGAGAGGGATTGCTGGGTCATATGATAGTTCCATTTTTAATTTTTTAAGGAACCTCCATATTGTATTCCATAGTGATTGTATCAATTTGCATTCCCACCAATAGTGTATAAAAGTTTTGTTTTCTCCACACCCTCTCCAACATTTCTCTCTTGGTTTTTCTTTGTTTCTTTGTTTGTTTTAATACTAGCCTTCCTAACAGATGTGAGGTGTTAACTCTTTTTTTTTTTGACATCCTACCGTTGAAGTGAGGTATTAACTCATTGTGGTTTTTTTTTTATTACTTCATATTATGGGGGGTCCAGATTGTGTTTTTGATTTGCATTTCCCTGATGTTAGTGATGTTGAGCACCTTTTCATATACATGCTGTCCATTTTTATGTCTTCTTTTGAGAAATGTCATATGAACAGTGATTTTCTTGGACCTGTGCATAAAGGCTGTAGTAAAATTGCTGAGATCAAACACTACAGAAAAAAAGTAAAATATTGTTGATTCTTGGTTTATCTAATTCCTTCTAGTCTTTCTTCTTGTAAAATTAAAAGTTATATACCTGGATTTGCTTAGATTATTCAGGGATGTAAGAGAAATTAAATCCTAATTTATTAGACTTCATACTCACTGTCTTGTTTATTTCCTTATCATTACTTGAGCATCAGCTCTTTGGAAGGCTTCATGTTAGTACTGGGGATGCTTTCCAAAAAAAACAAAACAAAACAAACAAAACGAGCCTTTGCCCATTTAATTTTACAGTCTGGGAGCAACTGTCATATGAAGATGACATATAAAGATGGTGATACAATCTCTAAGACCTAAGAAAATGTAAAATCTGCTCTGGGAGGAAGTAAGTTACTATGTAAGTGGAATGAAATAAGCCTTAATCACATGACATGAATCATTTGAAAGAGAACATTTGAGAGAATCTTGGAAACAAATGATTGCCATGTGGTAGACCAAATTGTCTACTATAGTGCAATTAGTTAAAAATAGTAAAACTTGCATTGTTTAGTTTTGATGCCTTGTTTTAAATGACTTCAATTGTCTCAGTTATTTTTAAATGAATTTTCTTTCTTTAAGCCTATATTAAATTAAATTATCAAGTAAAAATAGAACTCCAAAAATTTAAAGTGTTTAATAACTTTAATACATGTTCTAAATTTTTAAATAGACAGAAACATGTTGAAAGCAAACTCTCAAATAGTAAATTCACGAAATGTAAATATTTTATTTTAGATATTTTGATTTCTAAATAATCTAGGTCCCGTAGCTTGACCTTGGCTGAAGTAACAAAACCTTATAAAATCTGTGGTGTTCTCTTGCATTAAACAACCTCCTCAACTTAATTAAATGACTTCATGTCTTTTAGATATAAAATATGGTTAAATTACTGAACATGTTAAGATAAAATCCCTAAGTGAAGCATAAAAAAAAGAACAAGTAAAAAGGAGAGATAAATAAAAGGAGGAGGTTTGAGATGAGAGCAATCAAGTATAAATGCCCTGAGGCAAGGCAGTTTGGAATCTTAGGAAACTGCAAGTTCCCCAGTGGGAAGCTGCCTGGTAGGCTGGATGAGGCTGTGAACATGGTGAGCAGGGGCCAGGCCATCAGATGAGGTGCATTTCAGAAATGAGAGACTAAGCCTGGAATGATAAACTGAGAAACTGTTCCTAACATTTACTTTGGGATTATGAAAAAAACAGAGAATCTCCACCTGCAGCAGAGATGGAAAATGTTCTGTGTTCCTATTCCAGCGCAGTCAAACACAGTGCACAAACTAAATGTTCTATGCACATAATCTCCATCAAGTTTCTGAGAAATCAAGTTGATACATTCAAGAGAGATAGGATGTCCAGAAGCCAATGTTCTTGCACTTTTTGTCCTGGGTTGGGGAATCTAGGGCCTGCTCCATTAAAAGAATGTTCAATTAGATTGTTCTGTGTGTAATTTGAAAAACTCTAAGTGGGGTCTAGATTTTGGATGATGGTTAAATTAATAAAAGTAGGGGTGGATTACAAGGACAGGCATCTGGAAGTTCGGAAAGATATTAGTCATTAACGAAAATTCTAGGAGTCTTAAGTTGTATCCAGTTGGGGAAGAGTCTCCCAGAAACACATTATATATTGAATCATTTTCCTTGCTAAGCAGCATTTTGTTTTATTGTAATCTTTGCCTTGGAGTTTGGTAATGTGCTAGTCCCAGTACTGTCTCTTACTAAGCATAGGCTTAGTAAGAGACAGTACTGGGACTAGATTCCTGGTCTGAATTCTAGAGCCCACACTGTTTGCTCTATTCCTCTCTGCCTGAAATAGACCTTGTGCCCCTAAATTCACTTTTCTTCTCAATACTCCCAAATATATCTCAGGGGATTAAAAAGAAGGATTCTGGGCCGGGCATGGTGGCTCACACCATGCTATAATGCTATAATCCTAGCATTCTGGGAGGCCCAGGCTGGAGGATCGCTCAAGGTCAGGAGTTCGAAACCAACCTGATCAACAGCAAGACACTGTCTCTACTAAAAATAGAAGGAAATTAATTGGCCAACTAAAAATACATAGAAAAAATTAGCCAGGCATGGTGGTGCATGCCTATAGTCCCAGCTACTTGGGATGCTGAGGCAGAAGGATTGCTTGAGTCCAGGGGTTTGAGGTTGCTGTGAGCTAGGCTGATACCATGGCACTCTAGCCAAGGCAATAGAGTGAGACTCTGTCTCAAAAAAAAAAAAAAGGACTCTGTGGCCAAAATATTGTACTGAAATACATAACCAAAGCAATTAAGGCTACCACAATAAATGAAAGTTATTAATAAAGAGGAGATAAGATTATTCAGTGACAATATGATCACCTACATATGCAAAGTCAGATAACCTCAAAATCAGGGATTACACAATCATTCTGGACAGCTCCTTCTTGTTCAGAAGTAAATCAATTAAAACAGAGGTCAGATAAAAGGCTAACACTGTCTATTGAAAACAACGATAAATCAGCATCATTTTTCTCTGACAACCCATCACCTGTGGTGGGTCCCCTGCCTTGTATTACAGTGTCCTCATCTCACATCAGATGTGGGACATGGACTAGCAAGGTTTGCACTGGGGACACTGCTCAGGAGTTTGCAGGGGTATAGCGTTTCCCAGGAAGCCTTTAATGCAAGAGACAAGAGAAAAAATGAAGACACCCATGAATAAACACTGGAGAGACAACCACTGCAAAATAGAGGGAGTTATACAGCAATCTGCTCAAACCTGTTTTCAGACCTAGAATGCCTCAGGCAGGGCAGTCAGGCTGGGCGTCCTCTCTTACTCTTCATAGTTCTCAGTGAAGTAAGAGCTTTGACCTAAGGAGGGTGACTTCAGTTAAGTAGAGGGATGATCCCAGGGTCTGATACATACAAGATGAGGGCACTGAATGAGGAATATGGGGAACCAGAACAGTGGTGTCCCATAGAAACCCAACTCTGCTGTCAGCCCTCACAGGATCTAAACATCCCTGGCCTAATGCGGCTCACCCTAACTTCCACCTGGAAAGTTTCAGGAAGGAGAGGACCTTGATTTTAGCAGAGTTCATGTCAGGGAGGGTGGACTTCCAGGACTGGCCAGGAGCAAGGTGAGGTTTCTCTCGAATGAGTAAAAAAGGGGTCATTTCGGCCGAGCGTGGTGGCTCACGCCTGTAATCCTAACACTCTGGGAGGCCGAGGCGGGAGGATCGCTGGAGGTCAGGAGTTCAAGACCAGCCTGAGCAAGAGCGAGACCCCATCTCTACCAAAAATAGAAAAAAAATTAGCCAGACGTGGTGGCGCGCGCCTGTAGTATTAATACCAGCTACTTTGGAGGCTGAGGCAGGAGGATTGCTTGAGCCCAGGAGTTCGAGGTTGCTGTGAGCTAGGCTGACGCCACAGCACTCTAGCCTGGGCAACAGAGTGAGACTCTGTCTCAAAAAAAGGGGGGGAGGTGTCACTAAACCCACAAATGAGGGGATTTCAGAGTGCCACTCTCCTCTTCTTAACCCTGAGAGGCCCCCCGGCAGAGCTACAAGGCTGAAGTGCCCCTCATTTCAGCCTGAAGGATTTCAAGAGAGGAGCGGCTTGTCTAATAGAGTAGCCTATTAGACATTCACTGTTTCAGAGTGAGGAGTCTCAGCCCTAACTGGAGTTAAGGTGAGGATCACCAGTGTTAATCAGGGGTGCCTCTTCCCAAAATAGGGGGCCACCAAAAGCCCCGATCCTGTTTTCAAGCCTATGAAGCCCCAGGACGCTATCATCATTTGTGCCTAGATTACTCCGCCAGGGACTAACGGAAGTGAGAGCTTTATTTGTAGGCTGGCAGATTCAAGCCAGCAGAGGGAGTAATCCCAAACTCTGTCAACAACACGGTGAGGACCCTGAGTAAGGACCTAGGAACCATCGACTCCAGAGAAGTGGGGTCCCACAGTGTCCCGTCTCTGTGGTCTGCCCTCGGAGATCCCGGACCATACATGGCTCATTTTCACTTCCGCTTTGAAAGTAAGGACCTGCTTGGAAGGCAGTGTTGGATCAGTGGCTGAGGCTGAATTCCCAAGACTGGTCCAGAGTCAAGGTGAGGACCCCGAGTGGGGAATCAAGGGACCACTCTCTATCCATAAAAACGAGGGGCACAAAGTTCCGCCCTTGTGGTCGACCCTGGGAGGTCCTGGCGGAGCTGTCTGGCAGAATTTTGTCTGGAAAGTCTCAAGGAGGGGAGGGCCTTGGACTTAGGGAGTAGCCTCGATTTTGGAGATGGAAGCGATCTAGGCCCTAATTGGAGCCGGTGTGAAGGCCCTGGATATAAATGAGATTTCTCCCCAGTAGGGATAGCACACAAAGCAGCAGCATCCCTGCCCTCATTTCTAGAAGGCTGCGGGCGAGAGGCCCTTTCCCGCCTAGGCATTCAGGAAGGTGAGGGTTTTGTTTGGAGGCTGGTGGACTCGGGTCAGTAGGGGGAGGAGTCCCAGACTCTGCTGGATATCAACGTGAGGACCCTAAGTGAGGACCTAGGGACCACCGACTCCAGAACAGTGGGGTCTCATGGTGCCCCGCCCCTGCTGTACCCCCTCAGAGACCGCAGGCGGCAGTAGCCGGATGTGGCTCATCCTCACTTCCGCTGTGAAGGTGGGGACTTCGGTGTTAACGAGTGCAGTGTTGGGTAGGCTGAGGGTGAATTCCCAGGACTGATCTGGAGTGAAGGTGAGGACCCGGAGTGTGGACTGGGACTGAAGGGACCACCCGTCACCCATAACAAAGGGGTTCCCGCTAAATTTTGCCCCTGCAGTGGGACCCAGGATACCCCCAAAAAGCTGCCTGTCAGAGTTCTGCCTGGCAAATCGTGGGGGTTGGGGTGGGGGTGGGGGATAGGACCTTAGTCTAACGGAGTGGCCCTGATTCTGCAGATAGAGGAGACCTAGGCCCTAGATGAAGTCCAGGTGAGGGCCCTGAGTGCTATTGAGGTGGTTTCTCCCTAATAAAGGTGGCAAAACAGTGTCTCTGCACTCGTTTCTGCAAGGCTCCTGGCAAAGGTAGTCATGGGGGGCTGCCCTGAGGCTGGAAGACTTAAGTTAGTGGAGGGAAGTGTCCCAAGTCCTGCCAGGAGTCAAGATCAGAGACCTGAGTGAGGACTAAGGGAAACATCAACTCTAAAAAGTGGGATCCCATAAATTCTGCCCCTTCTCTCAGCTCTGGAAAGCCCCAGGATAACTGTCAGGATCAGGTGCTTCCTTAGCACCTGGAGAGTGCCAGAAAGGTTGTATTAATTGTGTGCCCCAAGTTTACTGAAGTAGGAGACCCAGAGCCTTACAGGAGTCAAGGTGAAGACCCTGAATGAGGACTGGTTGTGCCACTCACCGACCCAAGCACGAAGAGACAATAGAGAGTCTCTCCTTCCTACTTGCAGCCTTGAGGAGCCCAGGCAAGGAGGTCGGGCATACATGAACTCTCCTTTCTTTTTGATGACAATAGGTTGCTGAGGGCCTTTGTGTGAAGGGAGAGGCATCAGATCAGCAGAAGCAGGTGGCCCAGATCCTACCTGGAGACAAGGTGAGGAGCCTGAATGAGGTCTCAGGACCCCAGTAATCCTAGAACAGAGTGGGCCTCCACTGAGCTCTTAGCACCAAGTGCCCCCTGGCAGCAGCGGTGGGCTGAGGCATCCCTTCACTTCCTGTTAGTGGATCCCAAGGAGGTGAGGATATTGATTGGAGGTGTCAAATTTAGTATAGCACATGGAAGGGGACCCAGGCCCTGCTGACAGTCGATATGATTGTCCTGAATGTGAAGTGAGAGCCCCACCCCCAACCAAGAGTACAAGGGGATCCACAAGGACTAGACCTGTTGCTGCTGCTGTAAGTCTGAGTATGCACCAGGCAGGGCTGGTAGGCTGCAGCCCGAGGCACAGTTTAATTATTTCTGCAGGGTTATCAGAGGACAAACTGATCAGAAAGAACACAAGGCCTCTGGATTTCTAGAGAAGTGCTCTCACAGAAACCTGCAGAGGTGGCCTTTTTAAAGCCAAAGTGGTATCTCCCTGCTGAAGGTGCTCATGCCCTGTCATCCTCTTTCCTCCAGGTTCCTGCCTCACCTGCTCTACTGCCCATATTCCTGCCTGCTGTTCCTGAGAACAGTCATCATGCCTCGGGGTCAGAAGAGTAAACTCCGTGCCCGTGAGAAACGCCGCAAGGCCCAAGGTGAGACCCAGGGTCTCCGGGATGCTCAGGCCACTGCAACTAAGGAGAAAAAATCCCCCTCCTCATCCTCTTCTCGTTTGGGGGTTATTACCCAGAGAAAGTCTGCTGCTAGGTCACGTAGCACTCTCAAGAGGCCTCGGGGAGCCCTATCCACCACTGTGTCTGTAGGTGTTTCTCACCCAAGATCATGCAAAAGAGCCAATGGCAAAGTTGAGAAAAAGCAAAGATCCTCCCAGGCCCCATCCTCCACTATGCAGTCTCGAAGAGACTCTCTAACCAAGACAACCAGTATGTTGGTGCAGTTCCTGATGCAAATGTACAAAATGAAAAGGCCTATTATGAAGGCAGATATGCTGAAGATTGTCAATAAAAAGTACAGGAATCGCTTCCTTGAGATCCTAAGAAGAGCTTCTTTCAGCATGGAGGTGGTATTTGGTGTTGATTTAAAGGAAGTTGATTCTGCCAAGCACTCTTACGCCATTGTGAGCAAAATGGACCTCCCCAACAATGGGATGGTGAGTCGTGGTCGGGGGTTTCCCAAGACCGGTCTCCTGATGAATCTCCTGGGTGTGATCTTCATGAGGGGCAACTGCGCCACTGAGGAGGAGATCTGGGGATTCCTGAATAAGATGAGGGTGTATGCTGGGCAGAGACACTTTATATTTGGGGAGCCCAGGAAGCTCATCACCCAAGATTTGGTGAAGCTTAAATACCTAGAATATCGGCAAGTGGCCAACAGTGATCCTGCACGCTACGAATTCCTGTGGGGTCCAAGAGCCCGTGCTGAAACAACCAAGATGAGAGTCCTGGAGTTTTTGGCCAAGGTCAATCACACAGACCCCAGTGCCTTCCAGCCCTGGTATGAAGAGGCGGTGAGAGATGAAGAAGAGAGAGCACAAGCCACAGTTACACTCAGTGATAGCAGCAATGCCACAGCCATTAAATGTTCCAAGGCCATGTCCAGCAGCTCTTCCCACACCTAGTGAAGCTGAGGCAGATTTTCCACTTTGTGGTTGAAGAGGGCGGTCAGTGTTCCAAGTAGTGGAAGGCTGGGTGTGACTGAAGGGAACATAGTGTATAATACCTTTGTGTTCTTGTTCTATATGGGTAATTTTAAGATTTATCTGTATTGGAGGGGTATTTTTCAAATATTCCTTCTATTTAGCATTATAATCTAAGTTTATAAATGATATTAATTGCACTTACTGTTTGTTTGGTTTAAAAGTAAAAGTTTTGCTGTTTTGTAGAACAAATTGAGAAAACTTCCATCTTGGTAATCAGGTGCAAGGTCACTTGGAATTGGCATAATTTCCTTGAAAATGTGAAAAAAAAACAACTCAGCAGTAAAATGTGTGGAATCAAAAAATAGAACAAAAGAGTAAAATAGTCAATATTTGGTTTCCTAAACCCTTTGAATCTGTGTTTTATAAGATTAGAAGATAAATAACTATCCGTGCCTGGCTTATTCAAGAATGTAAAATTAAATCATAACAAATTAGACCCCAGACTCACAGGCTCACTTAGTCTCCCAATATTAATTGAGCTCCATGCTAGTAGTAGGAAGGCTAAGAAAAAGAAGACCTAGCAACTGACCATAAAATTGGAAGGTTGAGAAGTAGCCACCATGTAAGAAAAATGATGATAGACACCCTAAGACCAAAAGGATGAATGAACATAGATAAGAAGGGAGGGAGGTGGTTCCAGATGAGAGCAGTCAAGTGTATATTACCTGATCAAGGCAGTGTCAGGCCTTGAGAAACTCCAAGTCCCTCAGTGGGAGGTAATTTTAAGTGGGTCTGCATGGTGGGCTGGATGAAGCTGTAGGAGTGGTGAGCAGGGGCCAGACTCTTAGATAGTGCCTCTCAGAGTTGAGAGACAAAGTCTGGACTGGGAAACAGTTCTTAACCATTACTTTGGTATCACGGATAAACCAGAGAGAATCTCCACCAGGGGCAGGGCTGGAAGGTGTCCTCTGCTCTTGCCCCAGTGCAGCTGAACATAGTGCACGAACTAGATGTTCTATGCATATCATCTCCAGAGAGTTTCTGAGAAATAAGGGTGATACTCCCTTGAGGTGAGATGCCCAGAAGCCACTGTGCTAACATTCTTTGCCCCAGCCTGGGGATCCAGGGCCCATTTTATTAAAAGGGTAGTCAATTAGGTTATCTTATGTGTAATGTGGCAAACTCTAGGCAAGATCTAGATTTTTTGGATAGTGGTTAAATGAATAGAAATAGAAGTGGTTTCGGAGGAAGGGCAGCTGAGAGAGAGGGAAGTTTTTGGTTCTTGAAATATTTTAGAAGCTTTGTGTTGCGTTCACTGAAGAAGTCTACTTCACACTGACATTGGATGAATTATACTGTAATGGGAAAATATTACTTACTTTTCCTTGCTAAGGAAAAACAAACTCTATTTGTCTGATAGGGTTTCCTTTTGCTTAGAATGTGGCATAATCTTTGACATCTCCTGAATTGGAAAATAAATCCCAGGGTAGTGGACTGTAATGTCAGGGGACAATTTTTTTTTTATTTCAGCATATTATGGGAGTACAAATTTTAAGGTTACTTATAATGCCCTGGTCCCCCCTCACCCCGCAAGTCAGAGCTTCAAGCTCAGGGGACAAATTAATCATAATAAGAACTGGCATTTTTAAAAGTCTCAGTACATTTCAGGAACTTTACATACATTATATACATTCTACCTGTTCTACGAGACAGAGCTTATCAAATCCAGTATGCAGATGAAAAGCCTAAAGCTCATGGAGATTGGTAACCTGCCCAATTTCACATGGCTGGTAATTGAGGGAACTGGGACAAGACCCCTTGTCTAAATTAGTGTAAATCCCCCTCTGTATGCACCTCCCAGCCTGAGGCTCACTGTGCCTCTTACTTCAGTTTTCTTCTCACCACTCCTAAATATATCTCAGGTGATAAAAAGAAGGATTCCGTGCCCAATTTACTAGATTGGGATACATAACAAGACTAATAAAAATACCAAAATGATTGAGAGATGTGAATTAAGGAGAGAAAGATAATATTTGGTGAAAGTACGATCACATATGCAACATCAGATAACTTAAAAGATCGTGGGCTCACATTCAGTCATTCTGGACAGCCTTTTCCTTTTAGAAAGTTAAAAGTTTTTGAACAGAAATATATAAGAGCCTAAATCTGGCTGGCAAAAAAGAAGGAATAGATCAATGTGTTTTTTTCTCTGACCATACAGCATCTGTCCTGGGGCCTCTGCCTTGTGTCTTAGCTTCCCTATCTTATACCACTACTGGGACAGGGATGTCTTTTCTCCAAGATTTCTTCGGGTAACTGGTTAAGAGTGTTTAGGGATGTGGCATGTCCCAGGAAGTCTATAATTAAGGGACAGGAGTCAAGATAAAACCCCTATATAGGAGGACTGGGGGGAGCACCATGCCAGGCAAAGTTGACAGCTGAGCATCTCCTCACTTAACTTGTCAAGGCTCTCAGGGACTTGTGAGTCCTGCCGTAGAGAGGGTGACCTCAGGTCAGCAGAAGGGGAAGTTCGAGTCTCTGACACATACGAAGTTGAGGACCCTGAACAAGGAATGAGGGAAGCACCTACCCAAAGCAATGTGATACATAGACTTCTGACCCTGCTGGCAGCCCACAGAGTCTGCAAATAGTCTTGACAGGATGTGACTGAACCTGATTTCTACTATGGAGGTTTTCAGAAGGTTTCTGAGGTTGGCTGAATCAGATCCATAGAGGGAAGATTTCCAAGTGTTCCAGGAGTAAAGTGAGTACACTGAACAGTGCAGGAACCACCAAACCCCTATCAGCGGGGACTGATCAGTGTCCTCCCTATTACCAGTCCTGAGAGATTCAGACATAAATGTCAGGCAGAGGCACCCTCATATCCTCAGGAGTAACAGAGAAGTGGGGGTCTTAGTGTGAGGGGGGCAGTCTCAGCTCAGCAGAGGGAGGACTCTTAGGCCTTCAGATTTGGGATCCTGACTTAGGACCCTGAGTAGGAGGATTCACCGGTAGGGTCTCAACCTGTCTGCCATAGCTATCTCTCTTGGGAGACCATGGTCAGTTGTTGCCAGATCAGGCCACCCTCACTTTCCTCTATTGGGTCTCAGGGAGGTGCAGGTCTTTTATGAGGAGAGGTCCTCAATTCAAGAAAGAAGGGATCCCCAGGTTCTGCTAAGAGCCAAATAAAACTGAGTGAGAACTGAGGGGACCACCCACTCCTCAGTAGAGAGGACAATAAAGAGTCCAGTCCCTTGCACTCAACCTTTAAATTGCCAGGGCAAGATGTGAGGCTGGGGCTTCCTCGTCACTTTTTTTTAATGGATTTTATTTTTTTAGAGCAGTTTTAAGTTTACAGGGAAATTGAGCAGAAAATACAGAGAGTTCACATATATATGCCATCCTCTCACACACAGCCTCTGTCCTATCAGGGGTCCCACACCAACACCACAGCGGTACATTTGTTACAATTGAACATACACAGACACGTCATTATCACCCAAAGTCCATAGTTAATGTTAGGATTCAGTTTTGGTATTGCACATTCTGTGGGTTCTGACAAATGTATAATGAATGACACATATCCACCACTATAGAATCATACAGAAGTGCTTCACTGCCTTAAAAATCCTCTGTGCCCCATCGGTTTATCTCTCACTCCCCCCAACCCCTGGCAACCACTGATCTTTTTACTGTTTCCATAGTTTTGCCTTTTCCGGAATGTCATATAGATGGACTCCTGCAATAGGTAGGCTTTTCAAAATGGCTCTTCTATGTCTTTTCATGGCTTGATAGCTCATTTCCTTTTAGCATTGAATAATGTTTTATTATCTGGATGGACCACAGTTTGTTTACCCACTCACTTTCTGAAGTATGTCTTGATTGCTTTTCACTTTTGGCAATTACAAATAAAGCTGTTATAAACATTTATGTGTAAGCTTTTGTGTGGAAATAAGTTTTCAACTCATCTAGGTTAATACCAAGAGCACAGTTGCTGGATCATGTGGTATGTGTAGTTTTGTAAGAAACTTACAAACTGTCTTCCAAGGTTACTGTACCATTGTGCGTCCCCACCTGCAATAAATGACAGTTCCTGTTGCTCCACATCCTCACCAGCATTTGATGGTGTCAGTGTTTTGGATTTCAGTCATTATTATTTTTTTCATATATAATTTTTTTATTTCATCATATTATGGGGGTACAAATATTGTTAAAGTTACATATATTGCCCTTGCCACCCCCCTGCTGAGTCAGAGCTTCCAGAGCGTTCATCCCCCAGGCAGTGCACATCACACTCATTATGTAAGTATACACCCATCCCTTCCTCCCGCCTCCCACCAGCTGACATCCAATAAATGTTTTTTTTTTTTGACATTTTGGTTACATTTTATATCTTTGCCTCGCCCTAGGAAGGGTTAGAGGTATGCCCTTCCCCTCCACAATGCTCACCACATCCCTCAGATGTGGGTCTACCCCCCAACCCCCGAATCCCTGGTGAACACCACCACCCTTTGAGTATCATAGTTTTCATCAGTCAGTACCAATTTGATGGCAAGTATATGTGGTGCCCATTTTCCTGATCTCATGTCGCCTCACTTTGGATAATGGGCTTAGGCTTAATCCAGGATAGTGTAAGTGGTGCTAGCTCACTGTTGTTTCTTAGAATTGAGTAATATTCCATTGTAAACATATACCAAATTTTAATTATCTACTCATGAATTAATGGGCACTTGGGTAGTTTCCATGTCCTTGCAATAGTGAATTGTGCTGCCTTAAACATTTGGGTGCAGATGTCTTCATAATAGAATGTCTTATGCTCTTTTGCATAGATGCCTAACAATGCTATTGCTGGGTTGATTGGTATTTCTATTTTTAGCTATTTGAGGTATCTCCAAATTCTTTTCCATAAAGGTTGCACTAATTTGCAGTCCCACCAGCAGTGTAAGAGTGTTCCTGTCTCTCCACATCCTCGCCAGCATTTGTTCTTATAGATATGCAGGGGTATCATGTTGTTGTTTTGATTTTCTTTTCTAATGTCATGCAATGTTAAGCATACTGTCATGTACTTATTTGCCCCCATATGTAAATCTTATTTGTTGAGGTGCCTGTTCAGATCTTTTGCCTATTTTAATAGAGTTGTTTATTTCTTATTGAGTTTCAAGACATTTTTGTATATTTTGGATAATAGTCCTATATAACTGCTGTCTTCAACCCCCAGGCCATAGCCCATTACCACTCCATGGCCTATTAGGAAATGGACCATGCATCACTGCCTAAGCTCCACACCACACACACTCTCCACCCATGACACCCCACCTCCCCATCCCCAGTCCATGGAAAAATTGTTTTCCATGAAACCAGTCCCTGGTACGAAAAGGTTGGGGACCATTGCATATCAGATATGTCTTTTGAAGTTATTTTTTCCCCGTCTGTGAGTTGTCTTCTCATTCTCTTGATGGTATCTTCAGCAAAGCACAATTTTTCATTTAGTGAAGTCTAGTTTATCAATTATTTATTTCATAGATGCCCACCACATTTTACATCAAGACCAGAGGAGGTGAAATTATTGGTCTAAAGGTACCCCTATCGGTCTTCAGAAAGGAGAGTCCATGATCTTGCATGGTGTTGAGATGAGGACCGTAAGTGTGGACATGGGACCTGAGGAGCCCAGAGAAGGCCCCACTGAGCTTTCAGGATTAGATGTCCCTAAGCAGGGGTGGTGGCTTGAGATGGCTGTACACTTCCTTCACCTGGGTCCAAGGAAGTTTTAAAGTGTCAACTTCACAGCAGCAAAAGGAGAAGGCCAAGGCCCTGTTTAAGAGTTGACATAATAAGCCTGAGGATCCTTTCCACTCCAGAACACAGAGGACCCCATAACTAATCCTGCTGTCACCCAGTCAGTCCCAGGCAGCATTGGAAAGCTGTAGCCTGAGGCACACTATAACTTCTTCCACTGGCTTCCCAGGAAACAAGCTCACTAAGCACACAGCCTAGTGGGTTCTTAGAGTGCTGCTCTCAAAGAAACCCACAGAGGTGACTTCCTAAATGCCAAGGTGGGCTCTCCCTGCTTAAGGTGCTTTGTGAAAGATGTGGGTCCTGTTTCAGTCTTCTACATGTGGCTATCCAGTTTTCCTCTGTACTTTTTTTTTTTTTTTGAGACAGAGTCTCTCTTTGTTGTCTAGGCTAGAGTGAGTGCCGTGGCATTAGCCTAGCTCACAGCAACCTCAAACTCCTGGGCTCAAGCGATCCTCCTGCCTCAGCCTCCCGAGTAACTGGGACTACAGGCATGTGCCACCATGCCTGGCTAATATATATATATCAGTTGTCCAATTAATTTCTTTCTATTTATAGTAGAGACGGGGTCTCACTCTTGCTCAGGCAGGTTTTGAACTCCTGACCTCGAGCAATCCGCCTGCCTCGGCCTCCCAGAGTGCTAGGATTACAGGCATGAGCCACCGCGCCCGGCCACCCCTGTACTTTTTTATTGACAACCTTCAGCAATTCTGCATTCTTTTTAAATTATTTTTTAAAAAATAGCTTTATTGAGATTTAATTCACATATCATACAATTCACCCATTTGAAGTGTACAATATAGTGGCCTTTTTTTTTTTTTTTTGATAGAGTCTAACTCTGTTGCCCGGGCTAGAGTACCGTGGTATCAGCCTAGCTCACAGCAACCTCAAAGTCCTGGGCTCAAGCGATTCTCCTGCTTCAGCCAAGGTCAGGAAATTGCAGGTTCCTCTGAGGCCTCATCCTCCACTGAAGGCTCACACAATGATGCTCTAACCAGAAAGGTGGGAATGTTAATGCACTTCCTGCTGGGGAAGTATAAAAAGAGAGTCCATGAAGAAGGTAGAAATGGCCAAAACTTGGGTATACAGGATCTGGCCTGGGGCCGGTCTCCAGAACCCTGGAGATCAATCCCTGACTATGCCAGGGAGAAGAATGCTGGTCTCATAATCCCAGAGCAGTGCCCCTCATGGTTCAATGTCCCTCTGCGTCAGGGCTTGTCTTGTTCTAATGGGTCTGCTAGGCAAGCAGCAGCAGGGAGGAGCTGGCAAGCAGAGAGCATACAGTACAATCACCCCACAGTCCACAGAAGGACCCCAAAAGGGAAGTTCTGAGCCCCATTCCCTGTGGGAGCCTCTATTATCTCTCTTTGTAGCCATGGGAGGGGAAGGGGAAAAAAAGAGTGGGTAGAGGATAGTCCACCCTCTGGTCATCTTCAATCCTCTCTCTGGGATATAGTCCATCCAGAATGACCAAGCTCTAAAGTCACACAGAACACCCTGGGACCCACTGGACTCCTGTGGCTTCTATGGTCTAGGTTGGAGTTGAGATATGTCTGCGTGGGAATGCATAGGACAAAGCCGGAGAAGTTGAGGCCCCCAGAAGAGGACCAAGGTGCCCTGCCATTGTAGAAGCAGTAGGGTGCCTGATGTCTGACTTGGATCAACATCTCTAATCATCAGGGAAATGCTAATCGAAACCACAATTAGATGACTTAACTCCAGTGAGAATGGCTTTGATCAAAAAGTTCCAAAACAACAAATGTTGGCGAGGATGCAGAGAGATAGGAACACTTATACACTGCTGGTGGGACTGCAAACTAGTACAACCTCTCTGGAAAGTGGTACGGAGATACCTCAAAGAACTAAAAGTAGAACTATCATTTGATCCGGCAATCTCACTAGTGGAGATCTATCCAAAGGAAAAGAAAAGATATTCTATAATAAAGATATTTGCATTCAAATGTTTATAGAAGCACAATTCACAATTGCAAAGATGTGGAAACAACCCAAGTGCCCATCAATACATAACTGGATTAATAAAATGTGATATATGTATACCATGGAGTTCTACTCACCCACAAAGAGCAATGGTGAACTAGCACCTCTAGCACCTCTTGTATTATCCTGGATGAAGCTGGAGCCCATTCTCTGAAGTAAAGTATCACAAGAATGGAAAAACAAGCACCACAAGTACTCACCAGCAAATTGGTATTAACTGATCAACACTTATGCACACATATAGAGGTAACATTCATTGGGGATCGGGCAGGCGGGAATGGGGAGGAGGGGATGGGTGCATTCACACCTAATGGGTGCGGTGCACACTGTCTGTGGGATGGGCATGATTGTAGCTCTGACTTGAGTGGTGCAAATGCAATATATGTAATCTAAACGTTTGTACCCCTGTAAAAATTTTGAAATAAAAAAAAAAGAGGCCAGGTGTGGTAGCTCACACCTGTAATCCTGGCACTCTGGGAGGCCAAGGCAAGCAGATCATTTGAGCTCAGAAGTCCAAGACCAGCCTAAGCAAGAGCGAGACCCTGTCTCTACTAAAAAAAATAGAAAGAAATTAGCTGGATAACAAAAAAAAAAAAAAAAAATATATATATATATATATATATATATATATATATATATAATTAGCCGGGCAAGATGGCACATGCTTGTAGTTCCAGCTACTTGGGAGGCTGAAACAGGAGAATTGCTTGAGCCCAGGACTTTGAGGTTGCTGTGAGCTAGGCTGATACCACCGCATTCTAGCCCGGGCAACAGAGTTGGACTCTATCAAAAAAAAAAAGGCCACAATATTGTACACTTCAAATGGGTGAATTGTATGATATGTGAATTAAATCTCAATAAAGCTATTTTTTAAAAAATAATTTAAAAAGAATGCAGAATTGCTGAAGGTGGTCAATAAAAAAGTACAGAGGAAAATTGGATAGCCACATGTAGAAGACTGAAACAGGACCCACACCTTTCACCTCTCACAAAAATCAACTCACACTGGGTAACAGACTTGAACATTAGGGGTGAAACTATTAGAATTCTAGAGGAAAACGTTGGAAATACTCTTCTAGACATTGGCCTAGGCAAACAATTTATGAAGAAAACCCCAGAGGCAATCACAGCAGCAACTAAAATAAATAAATGGGACCTGATCAAATTAAAAAGCTTCTGCACAGCCAAAGAAACTGTCAAGAGAGCAAACAGACAACCCACAGAATGGGAGAAAATTTTCGCAAGCTACACATCCGATAAAGGGCTGATAACTAGAATTTATTTAGAACTCAGGAAAATCAGCAAGGAAAAATCAAACAACACTATCAGAAAAAAAGTGGGCAAAGGACATGACCAGAAATTTTTCAAAAGAAGACAGAATAATGGCCAACGAACATATGAAAAAGTGCTCAACATCTCTAATCATCAGGGAAATGCAAATCAAAATTGCAATGAGATATCACTTATCTCCAGTAAGAATGGCCTTTATCAAAAAGTCCCCAAACAACAAATGTTGGCGTGGATGCAGAGAGAGTGCATCACTCCTACACTGCTGGTGGGACTGCAAACTAGTCCAACCTCTGTGGAAAGCAATATGGAAATAACTTAAAGCGATACAAGTAGATCTACCATTTGATCCAGCAATCCCACTACTGGGCATCTACACAAAAGATCAAATGACACTACAAAAGGGACACCTGCACTTGAATGTTTATAGCAGCAAAGTTTACAATTGCAAAGCTGTGGAAACAACCCAGTTGCCCATCAATACATGAGTGGATTAATAAAATGTGGTATATGTATACCATAGAGTACTATTCAGCCCTAAGAAACAATGGTGATATAGCACCTCTTGTATATTCCTGGATAGAGCTGGAACCCATTCTACTAAGTGAAATATCTCGAGAATGGGAAAACAAGCACCACACATACTCACCAGCAAATTGGTATTAACAGATCAGCACCTAAGTAGACATATAGGAATAACATTTATCGGGTGTCGGGCGGGTGGGATGGGGGAGGAGGAGATGGGTATATACAAACACAAAGAGTGAGATGTTCAGGGTCTGGAGGATGGTCATGCTTGAAGCTCTGACTCGAGGAGGGAGGGGGGCATGGGCAATATACGTAACCTTAAAATTTGTACCCCCATAATATGTTGAAATAAAAAAAAAGTATAGGGAGTGCTTCCCAGAGATCTTCAAGAGAGCCTCTGAGCACCTGGAGCTAGTCTTTGGCCTTGACCTGAAAGAAGTCAACTCTGACGGTCACTCCTACACCCTTGTCAGCAAGCTAGACCTCAATGATGATGGAAGTCTGAGCAGTGCTGGGGCCTTCCCAAGAATGAGCTTTTGATGCCTCTCCTGGGTGTGATCTTCTTAAATGGCAACTGTGCCACTGAGGAAGAGATCTGGGAGTTCCTGAATATTTTGGGGATCTATGATAAGAAGAGGCACTTCATCTTTGGGGAGCCCCGAAAGGTCATCACCCAAGATCTGGTGCAGGAAAAGTGTATGGAGTACCAGCAGGTGCCCAAAATTATCCTTAATCCTCCATGCTATCTGTTCCTGTGGGGTCCCAGAGCCCATGTAGAAACCAGAAAGATGAAAGTCCTGGAGTTTTTGGCCAAGATCAATGATACCATCCCCAGTGCCTTCCCAGCCCAGTATGAAGAGGCTTTGAGAGATGAGGAACACAGAACCCGAGTCAGAGTTGCAGCCAGGCCTGGCACTTCTGCCACAGCTAGGGCAGATTCCAGTGTCATGTCCAGCAGCCTCTCCTATTCCTATTAAAATCTGAGGCATGTTTTTCACCTTTGATTAAAATAAAAAAAGTTAACCTTGTAATTAGTAGAGGGCCAAAGTGGGTCTAGTGGGATCACTGTGTATAATGTTCTTGTGTTCCTGCACAGTGTGTGTAAGTTGGAGATATATCTGTTCTTTTTCCTAATTTAAAATGTTCTTTCTTTTAATTAAAAGTTTATTTAGCTTCAGAATCTAAGCTTTTGGATGGCACAGGTCACACATTTATTGAAGTATATCAGATTGAAAAGTGAGAATTTGGATATTATGTAAAACAATTTGAAAATTCTTGAATTTTTTCTTATGATCCAGAACAAAATAATATGGCATTGGAATATAAATTATGTGAAAAAGAAAATGACCCCACAATAAAGTTGATGGGATCATGAGGTAGAGAAGAGAAAGTAAAAGGTGATCAATTCTTGGTTTGTTTTATTCCTTTTAGACTTTCTTTGTAAAATTGAGGCATAGGGTACCTAGATTGGCTTAGATTTTTAAGGAATGTAGGAGAAATTAAATAGCAATAAATTTGACTTCTTGCATATCAGCACTTTAATTGCCCAAATATTAATTAAGCAGCTGTTCTTTAGAAAGCTCCTGGCAAGTACTGTAGAAGCTAAGAAAAATAAACCCAACCCTTGCCCATAGAATTTTAGAATCTAAGAGTAGCTATCATATAAAGAAGGTCATGAGATACTCCCTAAGATCTAAAGACAAGTAAAAAGAGGGGATAAGAGGGGGTGGTGGTTCCAGATGAGGTATCTAGTATAAGTATCCTTAGGCAAGATAATTTGAGAATTTGGGAAACTGAATATCCTGTCCAGGGAAGTAATGTTAAGTTAGCTGTGTGGAGGTTAGATCAGGCTGTGGGAGTGCTGAGCACGGGTTGGACACTCAGATGGTGGGTCTCAGAGTTGGGAGAACAAGCCTGAAATGGAAAATTACCCTTAATAGTTACTTTGGAATTGCAGAAAAACCAAATAGAATCTCCACCTGCGGCAGGGATAGAAAGTGTCCTGTGCTCTTGCCCCAGTGCAGGTGAACCCAGGACACAAACCAGGTATTTTATGCACATGTCTCCAGGAGTTTTCTGAAAAATAAGAGCAATACCCTTTTGAGATTGGAAACTCAGAAGCCACTGGGCTGGTACTCTGGCTGGGGAGCCAGAACCCATTCCATTAGAAGGGCATTCGAATTTTTTTTTTTTATGTGTTTTGGCAAACTCTAAGGGAGCTCTGGATTTGGGGTGGTGGTGAAATTAATGAAAATAGGAGTGGTTTGGATAAAAGGCCAGAATTGGTTTTTAAACCAAATCCTAGGAGATTTGAGTTGCATTCAGCTGGGAAAGACACCTCTACACTCAAAACATGATTTAATAGAGAAGATTTACTTTGAGTTTCTTTGTAAGCAGCATTTTGGGCTGATTTGTTGTTTCATGTCTTAGATTGCTGTATATTCACTTTATCCCCTGGATTAAAAAACATCAGCAGAGTACATGGTACCTTCTGTGGTCAAAATAATCATAATAATAACAAGCAGTGTTTAAAGTCTCCATACACTCCAGGTACTGTGCCAGGTGCTTTACATATTAACTACATTCCACCAGACCTACAAGAAAGGCTTATCAAACCCACTTCACAGATGCATGGCCTGAGGCTCATACAGTTTGGTAATGTGCCCAAGTTCACAAAGCTAGTAAGTGATGGAGTTGGGACTAGATCCCGGATCTGAATAACTAACTCTAGAGCCCACATTGTTCTGCTCCTCATAAACTGAGACTGACCATGAGTTGCTTAAATCACTTTCTTCTACTATCCCAAAGTGTATTTTAACTGATAAAAAGAAGGATCCTGGACCCCAAACACCAGATTGGAATACATAACCAGAGCAATAAGAATACCAAAATAGGCCGGGTGCGGTGGCTCACACCTGTAATCCTAGCACTCTGGGAGTCCGAGGCGGGCAGATTGCTCGAGGTTAGGAGTTCAAAACCAGCCTGAGCAAGAGTGAGACCCCGTCTCTACTATAAATAGAAAGAAATTAATTGGCCAACTAAAAATATATAGAAAAAATTAGCCAGGCATGGTGGCGCATGCCTGTAGTCCCAGCTACTAGGGAAGCTGAGGCAGTAGGATCGCTTGAGCCCAGGAGTTTGAGGTTGCTGTGAGCTAGGCTGATGCCACGGCACTCACTGTAGCCTGGGCAACAAAGTGAGACTCTGTCTCAAAAAAAAAAAAAAGAGTACCAAAATAATTGACCGGTATGAATTAAAGAAAGAACCAGTACTCTGTGACAATATGATCATCTACATAAGCAAAATCAGATAGCCTCACAAGATGAAGAGCCCACAGAATCATGTGTCTCTACCCTCTTCTGTAGAAAGTAAACCTTTTAGAATTACCCTTTGCCTGGTTGGTAATATGAAGGAATAGATCAGTGTGTTTTTTTCTCTGACAGCGCAATATCTGTCCTAAGTACTTCACCTCATGTTGCAGTTTCCCAACATCACATCACCCCTAGGACAGGGACCCCTTCTATGCAAAGTTTGCAGAAAGGAAACTGGTCACGTTTTTCAGGGATGTGGAGTTTCTCTGGAAGCCTTTGATCAAGAGACAGAAGCCAAGTTGAGGACCCCCATGAATGAGGACTGAGGAGACAAACACTCCAATATATAGGGGTCATCTAGAACCTTAAACCTCAGTTCAGTAAATGGAGGCTTCCCAGGTTTGCCTCTGATCGATGCAAAGACAAGGACAATAAATAAAGACATATGGAAGCACCCAGCCAGAACTGTGGGGTCTTATGGAGTCATGTGTTTGCTATCTGTTCTTGCAGGTGCTGAAAGGACTGTGATCCTATAAGGACCACCCTGAATTCCAACTTGGAATTTTCAGGAAGTCAGGACCTTCATGTGAGAAGAGCAGGTTCAGATAAACAGAAGGTGGAGTTACAGGACTGCTCACTTGTCAAGGTGACGACCTAAAAGTGGACTAAGTGTAGTACCTACACCATAAAGGAGGCCCCACAAAGTCCCCTCTTCTGTTGGCTCTAGTTTTGAAGCCTCAGGCAGAGATGTAAGGTTGATTTCTGCCTGGAAAGTGTAGGGGAGATGAGGGCCTTGGTGTAATGGGAGCAGCCTCAGTTTTGCGGAGGGAAGAGACGGAGACACTAAGAATCAATGTGAAGACTCTAAGTGTTATTCATATGATGGGACTCCATCATCAAAGGAGGACCGCACAGAACCCATCCCCTGTAAGCACCAGAGCTACAAGGCTAAGATGCCTCTCATTTCTA